>NC_052346.1:17423105-17580605 GCF_016432855.1 Salvelinus namaycush | reverse complement strand
CAAGTCGGAATCTCTGGAATCATCCTAGAGCTCCAACTGCTCTGACCTGAAGATCACTGACCGGTGTCTCCAGTATCCTAGACTCTTACAGTAGCTATGGGAGCTAGCTAAAACACAAAAGTTACAGCTGAAGGTAAGGCTAAGAGTAGCAGCTAAAGGCAGCTAAATGAAATGTAGCTAAGGGAAGCTAAATAAACAAAGGGAAGCAAAATAAGCTAAGGGTAGCTAAATTAAGCTAAGGGTTGCTAAATTAAGCTAAGGGTAGCTAAATGAAGATGAGGGTAGCTAAGTGAAGCTAAGGGTAGCAATTAAATGAAGCTAAGGGTAGCAGCTAAATGCATCTGAGGGAAGCTAAATAAGGCTAAGGGTAGCTAAATGAATCTAAAGGTAACAGCTAAATGTAGCTGAATGAAGATAAATAAGCTAAGGGTAACTAAATAAGCTAAGGGTAGCTAAAGAAAGCCAAAGGTACCATAGCTAATGCTAGCCTAAAGGTGAATGCATTCCTTTGAGCCGAGTGGGACATTTTTGTTCATCTCATCAGGAAATTCCTTGGTGAAGGGGGAAGCAAGTTTGTATGTGTGTGTGCGTGTGTGTGCAAGGACAAACGTATACCCACAGATATTATGGAACATTCTGAGTTGTAAACTTTCTATACACTGTATAGGCCTATGGTTCTGGTATAAGAGAACTGGGATATATACAGTACTGGATACCTTTTCAGAGAGGAGAGTCAAGAGTCAATTCCATGACCAGTACTCACTTCACAAGATAGACTTTTCCAGTCTGCAGAGTGTGTCAGAACTGAACTTTATCTCACAAAAACAGACGTTGCATTTCCTCCACAACTCTCTACTGCATTTTGCGTGTGTGCGTGTGTGTGTGTGTGTGCGTGTGTGTGTGTGTGTGTGTGCGTGTGTGTGTCCAGAGTAATTGTTGTTAAGGTCAAATGTGCAGAGAATAATACTTTGTCATCTGAGTTTGGGTTGTGATGCCTGAGGAAGACAGATGTTCTCCAGGGTGTGTGTGTGTACGTACGTGTGCATGTGTCTCTCCTCTTCTCTCTCCCTTGTCTCTCCTTTCTCACTCCTCCCTCTCTCCTCCTCTCTCCTTTCCCTCCCTCTCTCCTCTTCTCTCTCCTCCTCTCTCCTTTCCCTCCCTCTCTCTCTTCTCTCCCCTCCCTTCCCTCTCTCCTTTCTCTCTCCTCCCTTCCCTCGCTCCCTTCCCTCCCTCTTCTTCTCTCTCCTCCTCTCAGGGTTTGGCCCATGTCCAGCATTTGGTGGAAACTCTGAGTGCTGCCTCACCTTGGCTTCCCTCCCCTGTGTGCGTGTGTGTGTGCATGTGTGTGTGTGTGTTGCCTTGGCTTCCTTCCCCTCTTTTTCGACATTCCTCTGCCTTTATGATTGTTCCCAGCAACCTTGTGTGTCCTTCTTTAATGTAGCGCTACATGATATCTTTGTGACAAAGTTTCCAGCAGAACAACCCCCCCCCCCCCCCCCCAGCCACTGTACCCGTATCATCACGGCTGGACTGTGTTTCCAGCCTGGGCCCAACAACACTGTGTGTGCATCCTTCCCGTGTGTGTGTGCGTGTGTGTGTTGCGTCGGCCATTTTGTGAAATGTCATTAGGAATGTAACAATGATTAGTGACTGTATGTAGATGGTATGTGTTCATGGTTTGGAAATAACGTTTACACAAATCCATTGATTCCATAACTCAATAGGCCTATGTAGTTTCCCACCACCACACGCCACCACAGAAGGTTTTCAAAGTTAATAGGCCTATGTAGTTTCCCACCACCACACGCCACCACAGAAGGTTTTCAAAGTTAATAGGCCTATGCAGTTTCCCACCACCACACGCCACCACAGAAGGTTTTCAAAGTTAATAGGCCTATGCAGTTTCCCACCACCACACGTCACCACAGAAGGTTTTCAAAGTTAATAGGCCTATGCAGTTTCCCATCACCACACGCCACCACAGAAGGTTTTCAAAGTTAATAGGCCTATGCAGTTTCCCATCACCACACGCCACCACAGAAGGTTTTCAAAATTAATAGGCCTATGCAGTTTCCCACCACCACACGCCACCACAGAAGGTTTTCAAAGTTAATAGGCCTATGCAGTTTCCCACCACCACACGTCACCACAGAAGGTTTTCAAAGTTAATAGGCCTATGCAGTTTCCCACCACCACACGCCACCACAGAAGGTTTTCAAAGTTAATAGGCCTATGCAGTTTCCCACCACCACACGCCACCACAGAAGGTTTTCAAAGTTAATAGGCCTATGTAGTTTCCCACCACCACACGTCACCACAGAAGGTTTTCAAAGTTAATAGGCCTATGTAGTTTCCCATCACCACACGCCACCACAGAAGGTTTTCAACGTTTTCATGTATATATATATATATCTATAACCGAAAGATCGCTGGTTCGAATCCCTGAGCTGACTAGGTGAAAAATCTGTAGATGTGCCCTTCAGCAAGGCACTTAACCCTAATTGCTCCTGTAAATCGCTCTAGCTTAAATGACAACAATTTTGAAATGAAAAATCTCCTGGCCTCAATCCCAAAAGAATGGGGGAAAAAATTAACAAGCGGAACTTTCCCTTTAAGATACCACTTAACCACTTACTCAGTCTTACAGGCTTGATAATATTGACGTTGGGTGGAAACTAATAAGTAGTGTAAAAAAATCACAAGGTTCTGTTATGGCTCAAAATGGCCAGAAACAAAGAACGTTCTTCTGAAACTCATCAGTCTATTCTTGTTCTGAGAAATTAAGGCTATTCAATGCGAGAAATTGCCAAGAAACTGAAGATCTCGTACAACACTGTATACTACTCCCTTCACAGAACAGCGCAAACTGGGTCTAACCAGAATAGAAAGAGATGTGGGAGGCCCCGGTGCACAACTGAGCAAGAGGACAAGTACATTAGAGTGTCTAGTTTGAGAAACAGACGCCTCACAAGTCCTCAACTGGCAGCTTCATTAAATAATACCCGCAAAACACTAGTCTCAATGTCAACAGGATCCGGGATGGCCTTCTAGGCAGAGTTGCAATGAAAAAGACATATCTCAGACTGGCCAATAAAAATAAAATATTAAGATGGGCAAAAGAACACAGACACTGGACAGAGGAACTCTGCTTAGAAGGCCAGCATCCCGGAGTTGCCTCTTCACTGTTGACGTTGAGACATTTCTAAGTTACCCCAAACTTTTGAACGGTAGTATAAATGTGACGCACTCCTAAACTATTAGCTATTAATAAAGATAATTAAATATAGCAACACACCACATCTGTTTTGAATGATGAACGTACTGTTCATTAGTTCCTTTCTCTAACTTCTTCATACACTTTCCTTTTTACACCCTCTCATTCTCTTTCTCATCTACCTTCCTCCCTCTTCTCCTTCTCCCTCCCTCTTCCTTCGCTCTCTCTGTAGGAGGAGAATGAAATCCCAACCAGTGTGTTTGTCAAGGATACTGTTCCTTTCCCCCGTGAAGCTGAGGAGGGGGAGGAGCCCACCGCCGTCATCGACGCCAACCGCTCCACGGAGGAGGGGCTTCACACCATCGACCTATCCTCGGACGAGGACGTAGGGCTGGAGGCGGACCTGGACGAGGTGGGAGATGGCGTATACGAGCTGGCCGGAGAGCACACAGACAAATCCCGCACGGATAAGTTTAAACGCTCCAGTCTAAAGAAGGTGAGTGATGGAGAAAACCGGCGTTAGGGGTCAAAGTCTATGGGTGAGAGGTTAGGGGTCAAGGTCATGTTCTGTGGCCATGTGGCGTTTTCAATGCTGACTATTGATGTATTGCAGAGCTTAAGATCAGGGGTCGGAGGTTAGGGGTAAGGGTTAGGAGATTTCCTGCTATGTACTGACTGCATGGTATTGTACAATGTATTGCAGGTGGACAGTCTGAAGAGGGCCTTCTCCAAAGCGAATATAGAGAAGAAGATGAACAAGATTGTGTCACAGGAGAAACGAGAGAAGATGAAGAAGAGCCTGACACCCAACCACCCAAAGAGCTCCTCCTTCAAAGTGTCCCCTCTCACGTTCAGCATCAAGAAGGTCAGTACACACACACACACACATACACACAAACACTCACACTGTTGTGGATTCATCTGACATGACTACGTCCTGCTGTAACAGAATCGTAAGTCTGAGGGCCAACCTGAAGCTGAAGCAGAGGTGGAGGCCTCATCCCAGACCGGGGTTTCGCCTACTGCCGTGGCCTCCATCGAGATCTCCCCGCTGGCCAACCCTGATGAGGAGGTCCTCTTCACCGAGGTGCACTCCCAACTGGCTCCAGGGCTGGAGGAGTCCAAGGCTGAGGCTTTGGAGATGGAAGAGGTGGCTGTCAGTGAAGTTCCAGAATCTGACGAAATTCCAGAATCCAACGGTTTTTCTGATTCCAAACCGTTCCTAGAATCACACGTTCCTGAGGCGGATGTGGATCTGTCGGTTATGACGGAGGGAGGGAGCGAGGAGTACGCTCTCTCTGCCACGCTACCGCATGATGCCTTCCACTCTATCTCGCCCTTCGATGAGGAAGACAGGGAGGAAAAGGTGCAGAGGGAGAAAGAGTAGGGGAAGGAAGGAGAGAAGGAAGTGTAGAAAGAGGTGGAGGAGAAGGAAGAGGAGTAAGAGAAGTAGGAGAGACTTGTGGAATAGGAGCCCAGCTGTCAAAGTCCCCTAAAACACACACACACAAAATAAATACACATATACCTATTCCCTAACATACTTCCCCACTCCCACACTCTGTCCATCATCCTCTAAAAAACTCAGACCCTCTGTTCAAAAACACACACCCACACACACACAATTACAGTTCATTTCTGTGTGTCTTTCTGTATGTCATTGTGTGCAATGTATGTGCTTGCATTTGTGTGTGTGTGTGTGTGTGTGTGTGTGTGTGTGTGTGTGTGTGTGTGTGTGTGTGTGTGTGTGTGTGTGTGTGTGTGTGTGTGTGTGTGTGTGTGTGTGTGTGTGTGTGTGTGTGTGTGTGTGTGTGTGTGTGCGTCAGGGGCAGATTTCTGTTTCACATGTAAAAGAGGATGATGAAGTTGCTAAAAGGTATAATTATCTTCTTATGCTTCTGCTTAAAGTTTAAACCTGAACGTATACTTGTGTATGTAAGATGCTAACTTTGCTTGACCTAATATATACAATTCAAGCCAATCAGTACAACACTTAAACTAGCTACAGATAACGTGATCTAACCAAAGAGTTTTGGTATCCATTACTGTCCGTACAGGTTTGCCTAGAGAAAACACCGCCATATATTTTTCAACTAACCTGGTATTGGCGATACTGTCTTCCATCTCCATTCTGGGAAACAGTTATTTTAGAAATGTTTCTATCCAGTGGCAGGTGGTTCAAAAAAAACACTGACAACTCAGATAGTAAATCCATGTTTTGTACCGCGCAAGGAGGATCCTCGCCATCTTAGCTGTCGGACATCTAGAATTTTCCAGCATCTTTGACAGAACTAGTAATTTCTATGCGAAGCGGCCGCGGCCAGACAGTGAGTCACGTTAAAACAAAACTCTACACACATTGATACAAAACATGGATTTACTATCTTTCTGAGGTTTCTCTGCTGTTTGTACAACCACATGCCACTGGACATGGACATTTATAAGATAACTGCTTTCCAGAATCGAGAACAAAGAGAGTATCGCCAATACCGGGTTAATTGAAGAATCTATAGCAGCGTTTTGTATAGGCAAATCTGTAACTCCCAGTAATGGATACCAAAAATCTTTGGTTATATCACATTATCTGGTGTACAATCTGTAGGTATCATCATTCATGACCCTCGAATATCTTAGTACTGTATCATCTCTCAGTGAATGTATAGAAAACATAGAGAGATATAGCATGGCAACAGTTGATAATAAAACATTATAAGGGTTCATACCACAGGGTGGTGGCACCTTAATTGGGGAGGACGGGCTCCTGGTAATGGCTCGAGCAGAATAAGTGCATTAGTATCAAATACATCAAACACATGGTTTCCGTTCACTCCGTTCCAGCCATTACAATCGGTCGTCCTCCCCTTAGCAGCCTCCCCTGGTTCATACATAATGTACAACAGGTAATAATGCATTATTGTATACCTGTCAGCTTCAAGTAAAGTGTTAGTGAAGTAGCCTATGTAGTCTTCTCTTATTTCACTGGTGCCAAAGAAACTCCTCTTCAATATATTGTCCAGATTGTTAAAACTGTGATTGTCATGTTTCTTGCTCTTATATATAAAAAAGAATCTATCTCCAGAATCGTTAGAATTCTAAATAAAAACATTGAAACTGTCCTCCTCCTCTCTCTTTATTTCCTCCTGTTGGGGATTAGTTTATTTGGATTAGGCTAGATTATGGACATATAGACTACAAATTAGACAGCTATTGGTTGTCCTGTTCATTACAGCCACAGTGCGTAATATTTCCAGTTCAAGTAGTAAAATACACACCTTGAATTTGAGCCATATGATCGAGTGCTATTTGCATGTGCTCCAGGCCTTGAGGCCTACCTTCCACTCTGATGGTGTGATGGAAAATGTTATGTTTGTGCTTTTCTAATAAGCAGTTTATGTGTTCATGCAAGTGACTGAATCCTCATTATCAGTGTCTGCAATTTGGCAGTATGCCCTGAACATTGTTTTGAGAACAAAAGGATATCTCAGTTTCAAGGTTTCAGCTTGGAGAGAAGAAGCCTTGTGAGGTATTGGTCTGTCACATACATAAACCAAACGTTAATGATGAATTAATTATGAATGATAAGCAAAATCATGCCTATGTAACGTGTCTGTAAGCAGTATATAAGAGATCTAACGGGACTGTCCCGAAAGAGCTCCTGACAGACGTGCACTATGGTGCATCAAGTTTGTTGGAACCTCTCCAGTTAGCTGTTAATAAACAATGTTTCATTTAAGATTGACTTTGGGTGTCCCTGTGTAGAATTGCCACGACAATGGCATGCATGCACGCATCTCAACAAACTGTAACAGGCTATCGTAACAGGCTGTCTAGTAGATAGCCAAATGTTCGCCTATTCAAAGCACTGTATCAAGGCACAAGGCGAGACCCAAACGCAGACACAGGAGGCAGGTGGTTGGAGTCTTACAATGTTTATTAAACCAAAGGGTTAGGCAAGAGAATGGTCGTGGACAGGCAAAAAGGTCAAAACCAGATCAGAGTCCAGAAGGTACAGAATGGCAGACAGGCTCATGGTCAGGCAGGCGGATACAAAGTCCAGAAACGGGCAAGGGTCAAAACCGGGAGGACTAGAAAAAGGAGAATGCAAAAAGCAGGAGAACGGGAAAACCGCTGGTTGACTTGGAAACATACAAGACGAACTAGCACAGAAAGACAGGAAACACAGGGATAAATACACTGGGGAAAACAAGCGACACCTGGAGGGGGTGGAGACAATAATGAGTACAGGTGAAACTGATCAGGGTGTGACAATCTGAGCATCAGACCTGGTCAAATTAGGTTAAACTCGAACGTATTGAAGCAATTTCGAGGGGTAGCCCCGACCGGGAATTGAAACACGAGTCCAGTCGACTGTCAAGACAACACCTTAACTGTTATGCCATTCCAAACCGCTTGAAGAGGTCGCTAGGTGTTGGAGTAACGTCGCTATGCTTCTCTATACCAAGTCTCTCCCATATACCCGCATCAACGATGGCTTCACAGGCATCATCCCACTTCTGACACCAGTGTAACAATTTCAGGGGTAGCCCAGACCAGGACTCAAACCCAGGTACAGCGACTGTCAAGACAACACCTTAACCATTACACGAAGATGTACGAACCTCTTGACGAGGTCGCTAGGTGCTGGGCAATAGCGGTGCGTGAATAAAATCACTGGGGAAGCCAAGCCAGCATGGTCAATCAAGTTAATATTTCTGGCATTTTCAGACTACTAAACAACTATTTATTGAGAACACTGGAGAGGTAACACAAGTCGCTAAGAAAATAGGAGCTGCCTCCACTATTCCAGCACCATTTCAACTTCAACATTTCAACATCATCAAATCACCTCTGCTTAGTCTAATACAATGACAACTAAAAGATTCAAAAAACTATTTAGTCCAATCAGTGTAAGCCAAATATGATGTGGCTGTCCATGGTATTGACTTCTCTAACTCTCTGTGTGTGTGTGTGTGTGTGTGTGTGTGTGTGTGTGTGTGTGTGTGTGTGTGTGTGTGTGTGTGTGTGTGTGTGTGTGTGTGTGTGTGTAAAAAAAAAACATGTTGACTCATCCTACTTTAAAGAAACGCCAATGCCGTCCTCCTCTCTTTCATGTTGTCGAAATGTTTTATGACTCTGTCATACAGTACACGATTTTAGTTTTTGTTGTCCAAGACTACCTGGCTAAAATGCTAGCTTGCTAGCATAACTTCCATTCATAGGCAACGATTAGCCAGCTAGTTAACATTAGCCTACTACAGCTAGGTACATATTAAACTTCCATCCTCTCAGGCCAGAGGCACAATGTATGAATTTATTGTTGGATCAGAATTGCTGTTATAATCATTGGTCTGTACGGAGAATTTAATAAAACTACGAGTCCAAATCCCTATCTCCGTTCATGGATAATCTACAGAAGGGCCTATTTTAGCTAGCAAGATAGCCACTGGAGGACAACAAAACAACGAGATGCAACAATTACATTTTTTTGCTGTCAATGACATTTGGCTTGATGTGATTGGTGTGAAGCTAAATCCAAACTGGCTTCCCTTGACACTTTTTTTTGGTGAGCCAGGACCATTTACAGTTGAGGCCAAATGCTTGCTGGCTTCACTTACATTCAATGCTACAGGCAGCAACAATATCCTACTCTTTTTGACCAGACAGCATCAGATATATGGGCTAGACATATAGACAGAGGGGCACTGTTTTCATCACTCTGATGTTTTCTCCAGTGAGATACATTCAGCCTCTTGCGAACTGAAGGAAAATTATGAAACACAGAAAGACAAAAGACACATTATAGTATATGTTTTTTTGTTGTTTTTCTTGGTACATTTTTGGGGAAGCCTGGCTTCTATTGGCATCCATTAATACACGCCACTGGTGCTGGGTTAAGGTCGCTACAGTATTTTGGTATATTTGGAGGTCAATCACGTGATGATGTAGGAGATCAAACATGGCTCCATCCTGCTCCTATAGCCTTTCACAGTGTACTCCTAAACAAACTTTACAAACTTTGGAGTTGTACATTGATAAGTGTTTCAACAGACTGCACAAAGTATTTGAGGTCCGCTTCATTTGGCTTAGGTCTTCAACCTTTTCTGAGTCAAGATCACTTTTGCAGTTAAAAAGCAGGCCAAGATCTACCGCTCAGATTTTGTAAACATTTTTTTTTTTTTACATTGACCTAATACTGTTCTGTATGAATGGGGTTTGTGCAGTAGCCCTAATATACTGAACAGAAATATAAACGCAACGCGCAACAATTTCAACCATTTTACTGAGTTACAGTTCATATAAGGAAATCAGTAAATTAAAATGGGCTCCCTAGTGGGGCATCACTGCAGACACTCTGGTTCAAATCCAGGCTTTATCACAACTGGCTGTGATTGGGAGTCCCATAGGGCAGCGCACAATTGACCTGGGTTTGGCCATCATTGTAAATAAGAATTTGTTTTTAAATGACTTTCCTAGTTAAATAAAGGTTAAATAAAAAACATTTAAAAATGTATTCATCATGCTGATTAATCAGCTTCTTGATATGCCACACCTGTCAAGTGGATGGATTATCTTGACAAAGGAGAAATGCTCACTAACAAGGGATGTAAACAAATTTGAGCGAAATAAGCTTTTTGTGCATATGGAAAATATCAGGGATCTTTTATTTCAGCTCATGAAACATGGAACCATTATCACAGCATATTGGCTATATGCCTGGCCGGCTAATATTGATATTCTCAGATCATATTATATTTAAAACTCAGCCTTTGATAACAAAATAGATCAGTCGGTGTAGCACTTGTGAGGCACAGCTAAACAGAAATGATTTGCTTTTTATATGACTGGACTGATGGTACCTGCATCTGTAAGGGTGCTTTCAAGACAACTCGGGATTCTGAAAAAAAGAGGTACAATTATGACGTCATCTTCAGTTTGGAAAGTCGGAGCTCTAGAAAATGCCCGAGTTTCCCACTTGGAATTCTGAGTTGGATGACTGTTCAAAGCGATTTTCCTTGGTAATTTTTTTCCCTGAGTTCCCAGTTGTGAAGTCGGATGTCTGAGATTAGGTTAAACAGATTAGAGGTAAAACAGAAGTCTGAGACGCACTGCAGTCAGAAGTCTGAGATTTCACACTTGTTTTGAACACTGTATTAGTCTCAGCGAAGGAGAGAGCAGCATAGGGTCCGCCTCTCACGGTCCCTGCTCTCTCCTTCTTTTCCTCCAGTGAGTCTGACCAGAGAGAGGGGACACCGTCTTCCACCTGATGGCGCAACTCGAGTCACACCACATCTGCCTCATGCACAAATTCATGTTGTTCCTATGACCAGAGAAAGTGTAATATTCCTTGATATTAAAATAGACATGAAGAGTTGCTAATAATAATAAAACCGCCGGGCTATAGATTCACTTGGCTACTCGTTCATTGCAGCTGCAGCACCAGTGGAAGTAGGGAAAATCATGTTTTGTAGTAGTGTTGAATAAAAACCCAGTCATAACAACAGCAGCTCTTTGCTGTATTCTCTGAAAGTCTCTCTCTGGTCATTGTCTTAAAAGTTTGAAAATCTTACATTGGCTAGTATCAAACTTTGCTGTGGCATTGGTCGTGGAAGCTGTAGTCACAGTAATTTGAGCTATCTGATTGGCCAGCACAGTAGGCACACTCGGGTAGGCGAAGTTTGTCTTTTCATTAAATTATTAAAAATGGGACCACTTTCCCATCCGGTGCGCAGGGCTTCTGAATGAAGTGCACCTACTGCCAACAGCACAACATGTAAAAAAAAAAAAAAAAATGAGCGCATGCCTTTATCATTGTCTTTTCTACGGAAATGTTTCATGATCGACTAGGAATGCCTTGAAGATCGGCCAGTCCACTGGTTGGCGACCACTGGTTTAGAGTTTGGATTTTTGCTTTGCCTACTAAATTAAGATCTAAAACAAAGATTGACCACAGCCCGTCGTTTGAAATGGGAACAAATGAGTCATAGTGGGCAGAACAAGCAAGGAGATGGGCAAAGCCAAGCACGATTTAGCGAGATCCTATTGGCGCGTTGTAGCATGCATTTGAATATTTACGTTCGGGAACTCAATTCGCCCTTGCACTCCTTTTAAACAATGCAATTTTTTTCTCAGCTTTAGCAAAGGGTAAAATCTACAAAACTTAGTCCACTATGTTCGTAACAGATTATAGTTTTGGGAACAGAAAACTGTATTGAGACCAAATGTTTCATCGATGAGAAAACGTCCAAAATCCATCTCGTTCCAGCTTCTCCCACTGCCGGACACTTGGCTTCCTACTCACTATCATATTTGGTAGTGAGTGGAATCGCCAACAGGATGCTTCACATTTATACATCCGGTTAAATATCTGTCTAATTGTCAGTGGCTAAACACAAACTGCAGTCTCCAACCAGTTACTGGCGGTAATGAACGGTGTTCTTCCGTCGTCGTAAAGAGAAGAAGAAAATCCGGAACTAGGCTGCTCTCGACAAAACGTCAGATGACAGGCGAATCTAAACAATAACAAATACACACGCCACCAAATTAGTTATACAAACCATATGCCAGGGTTATAATTTACGGGGTGAAGCATGGCATTTATAACGGCAAACTGGAATCCGCTCGGGGAAGCGTTTTACAGGTAAGCAGATTTTAGCTAGCTAGTTGTGTTAGCTTGCTCACATGACCAGAATCTTTGCAAAATGCTAACGTTAGCTAGCTAGATATATTTCATATTTAGGTTGACTCTGTCGTGTGTGTGTGTGTGTGTGTGTGTGTGTGTGTGTGTGTGTGTGTGTGTGTGTGTGTGTGTGTGTGTGTGTGGTGTGTGTGTGTGTGTGTGTGTGTGTGTGTGTGTGTGTGTTTCCACTCTACAGGAAGATCGAGCTGTATGAGATGGGATGGAGCTTGAGAGATGGGCTCAAGGAATGCCTGGTGGCAGCAGCCCCATACGGGGGACCGATCGGTGAGTACATACACACACACACCAATATGATGGAGCAGAGAGAATCACTTGCACAATTTGGAGAAACTCACATTGTTGCAAAATATTTATAATCTACAACATGTGTATTCTAACCACATAGCTAATTAAAGAAGCATGTTTCTCACTCTCTCTCCGTCTCTCTATCCCTCCCTCCATCTATTTCCCTTCATCACCATCTCTCAGCTCTTCTAAGGCAGCCACAGAGGCCTTCCTCCAGCGCACGGCCCCAGTTGGAGATCTACTCTTCCTCAGGCGTGAACATGGCCAGCTTCCCGGTACACACACACACACACACACACACACACACACACACACACACACACACACACACACTTATTCATTCTTTCTCTGTCTGTCCCTCCCATTCTCCTGCACTCCGTCCCACTCGTTTCTCCAGTGGAAGAGTGGCCCAGTGAGACAGCTGGGTTGGACGGTGTGTGATGACCTGCTGTGTATCCAGGAGGATGGCACAGTCCTCATCTACGACCTGTTTGGTGCCTTCAAAAGACACTTCAGCATGGGCAACGTGAGCACACATAACACAAAAAAACATGATAGAAACATGATCATCCACCTGACGTGTGTGTCTTTGACAGGAGGTGGTTCAAAACCAGGTGCTGGAAGCCAAGGTGTTCCACTCGCCCTACGGAACCGGTGTCGCCATAGTGACGGGAGCCTCACGCTTCACCCTGGCCACGAACATTGACGACCTGAAGCTGAGGAGACTCCCGGAAGTCCCAGGTGTGTGTACATGTGTGTATGTGAAATCCTGTCAGTCCTCAATTCCAAATGAATTGAGACATTTTTCACTATTTAATTGATTAATTGGTGTGTTGTTCCTACAGGCCTCCAGGGGGCACCCTCCTGCTGGGCAGTGCTGACTCAGGACAGACAGACCAAAGTGCTGCTGGCCAACGGAGCTGACCTCTACATACTGGACAACACATCCTGCACCCCTGTGGTGAGACAAACACACGCAACTTATTCATTACTATGTCTAATCAAACTTGCTCTCTCACCTCTAACTGTGTGTGTGTGTGTTTGTTCCAGACACCTCCAGGCCTCTCTCCCCAGGCCTGTAGCATCGTGAACATGGCTGTGTCATTCAGCTATAAGTACCTGGCTCTGTTCACAGACTCTGGACACCTGTGGATGGGCTCAGCCAACTTCAAGGTAACATGGATTACTATCCCTCATACTGTATGGCTCCATGATGTGGCTAGCTTCCATTATTATCTATTGTCTATACACACCAGTGGTCCTCAACCCATCCAGGCATTACCAGTCTTATCACAGGTTATCTAGGTTGCCAGGCAGCCGTAGAGTGTAAATCGCTCTGGTGTGGGGAGTGCTGACCATTTTGGGCCAAGAGTTTTTTCCTGTCAAGCTACATCGTCAGTAGAAGCCCTGTATATCAGACATGTCTAATGTAGATGTGTATTATGGCAGTCTGCTACTGACTGTTGTTTGTTCCCCAGGACAAGCTGAGTGAGGTGGACACCAAGGTGAGGACCCCTCCTAAACAGATGGTCTGGTGCAGAAGGCCAAAGAGCCAGCAGCCCTCTGTGGTAATCATGTGGGACAGGCTCCTACTGGTGGCCGGAGAGTGTACAGACACCATCCAGTATCCTTCAGCTCACAGCAGTTATGCAAGCAGTTGTTCCTGTTAGTTCAGCTAGCTTGTTCCTGTTAGTTCAGCTAGCTTGTTCCTGTTAGTTCAGCTAGCTTGTTCCTGTTAGTTCAGCTAGCTTGTTCCTGTTAGTTCAGCTAGCTTGTTCCTGTTAGTTCAGCTAGCTTGTTCCTGTTAGTTCAGCTAGCTTGTTCCTGTTAGTTCAGCTAGCTTGTTCCTGTTAGTTCAGCTAGCTTGTTCCTGTTAGTTCAGCTAGCTTGTTCCTGTTAGTTCAGCTAGCTTGTTCCTGTTAGTTCAGCTAGCTAGTTCCTGTTAGTTCAGCTAGCTAGTTCCTGTTAGTTCAGCTAGCTAGTTCCTGTTAGTTCAGATAGCTAGTTCCTGTTAGTTCAGATAGCTAGTTCCTGTTGGTTTGTTACTGTTAAAGGTACAATTACCAATATGACATTAAATGTACAATTACCAATTCTGCTCACAGACATCAACACAAGCGTAATAAAAATCTGCCACTGATCCAAATGTGTGCCCTCTCATGGAGCCTTAACCAGTGTTTAGATACACTCTGGATGAGGAGAGTGTGTGTGTAGCAGAGCTAGATGGAGTGAGGATCGTAGGAGGGTCCAGGCATGAGCTGCTGCAGGAGGTGCCCTCGGCCTGCCAGGACATCTTTAAAATCGCCTCCATGGCTCCTGGAGCTTTACTACTGGAGGCACACAAGGAGTACGAGGTACGTGTCTGTGTCTGGGAGGTACGCGTCTGTGTCTGGGAGGTACGCGTCTGTGTCTGGGAGGTACGCGTCTGTGTCTGGGAGGTACGCGTCTGTGTCTGGGAGGTACGCGTCTGTGTCTGGGAGGTACGCGTCTGTGTCTGGGAGGTACGCGTCTGTGTCTGGGAGGTACGCGTCTGTGTCTGGGAGGTACGCGTCTGTGTCTGGGAGGTACGCGTCTGTGTCTGGGAGGTACGCGTCTGTGTCTGGGAGGTACGCGTCTGTGTCTGGGAGGTACGCGTCTGTGTCTGGGAGGTACGCGTCTGTGTCTGGGAGGTACGCGTCTGTGTCTGGGAGGTACGCGTCTGTGTCTGGGAGGTACGCGTCTGTGTCTGGGAGGTACGCGTCTGTGTCTGGGAGGTACGCGTCTGTGTCTGGGAGGTACGCGTCTGTGTCTGGGAGGTACGCGTCTGTGTCTGGGAGGTACGCGTCTGTGTCTGGGAGGTACGCGTCTGTGTCTGGGAGGTACGCGTCTGTGTCTGGGAGGCACGCGTCTGTGTCTGGGAGGCACGCGTCTGGGATGGACGCGTCTGTGTCTGGGAGGTACGCGTCTGTGTCTGGGAGGTACGCGTCTGTGTCTGGGAGGTACGCGTCTGTGTCTGGGAGGCACGCGTCTGTGTCTGGGAGGCACGCGTCTGTGTCTGGGAGGCACGCGTCTGTGTCTGGGAGGTACGCGTCTGTGTCTGGGAGGTACGCGTCTGTGTCTGGGAGGTACGCGTCTGTGTCTGGGAGGTACGCGTCTGTGTCTGGGAGGTACGCGTCTGTGTCTGGGAGGTACGCGTCTGTGTCTGGGAGGCACGCGTCTGGGATGGACGCGTCTGTGTCTGGGAGGTACGCGTCTGTGTCTGGGAGGCACGCGTCTGTGTCTGGGAGGCACGCGTCTGTGTCTGGGAGGCACGCGTCTGTGTCTGGGAGGCACGCGTCTGTGTCTGGGAGGCACGCGTCTGTGTCTGGGAGGCACGCGTCTGTGTCTGGGAGGCACGCGTCTGTGTCTGGGAGGTACGCGTCTGTGTCTGGGAGGTACGCGTCTGTGTCTGGGAGGTACGCGTCTGTGTCTGGGAGGTACGCGTCTGTGTCTGGGAGGTACGCGTCTGTGTCTGGGAGGTACGTGTCTGTTAGGTACGTGTCTGGGAGGTACGTGTCTGTGTCTGGCCGTGTGACTGTAAGAGCTTTCCACTTTACTGAATACATGTATCGGAGGAGATGGTTTTGCGTGATGTGTGTGTGTGTGTGTGTGTGTGTGTGTGTGTGTGTGTGTAGAAGTCCAGTCAGAAGGCAGATGAGTACCTGAGAGAGATAAAGGAACAGAGTGTATTGGGGGAAGCGGTGAGACAGTGTGTGGAGGCTGCCGGTTATGAACATGAACCAGAGACCCAGAAAACACTGCTCAGGGTAAGACACACTCTTTCTCTCTCCCTCTACCTTGCTCGCTCTCTCTCCCTATGTCTTCCTCTCTCTCTCACTTCTTTTCTCTCTCTCCCATCTATGCCTGCATGCTAAGTTGAAGATAAAAATGAGTCAGTCCACAGATATATTCATGTTTTTCTCCCCCACTCTGTTCCTCTCTCCCTCCCTCCCTCACCCTCTCTCCCTGCCTCTAGGCTGCGTCGTTTGGGAAGTGTTTTCTCAGTAACTACCCACCAGAGCCGTTTGTCAGTATGTGTCGAGATCTGAAAGTTCTCAACTCTGTCCGAGACTACACCGTGGGGATCCCCCTCACACACACACAGTACAAACAGATGACTGTTCAGGTCCTCATTGACAGGTAACAGCCCAGGTGTGTGTGTGTGGGTGTGTGTTTACACGGTGTGTGTGTGTGTTTACTCTCTGTATGTTAAACAGGTTGGTGTACCGTAAGCTGTATCCCCTGGCCATTGAGATCTGTCGCTATCTGAAGACACCGGAGTACCAGGGAGTCAGCAGAGTTCTTAAGCACTGGGCCTGCTGCAAGGTGAGACCGAGGGCTCATTTACCTGCATGTATGTTCTTAACATGCTCTAACAGGTACAGTGCTGTGGAAAACTATTTGCCCCCATTCAAATGTTCTCTACTTTTGCATATTTTTGATACTGAATCTGGTCAGATCTTCAACCAAAACCTAATATTAGATAAAAGGAACCTGAGTTTACAAAGTTATGCAACACCCAATGCCCATGTGTGAAAAAGTAATTGCCCCCTTACACTCAATAACTTGTTTTACCACCTTTAGCTGCAATGACTCCAACCAAACACTTCCTGTAGTTGTTGATCAGTCTCTCACGTCGCTGTGGAGGAATGTTGGTCCACTCTTCCATGCAGAACTGCTGTAACTTGTGTTAACAAGCATGAACTGGTTTGACCAAAAAAGTGATAGTTTTGACTCATCTGTCCATAGAATATTCTTCCAAGAGTCTTGATGATCATCCAGGTGCTTTTTGTCAAACTTGAGTCCACTTTTTGGACGAGATGGGTCCCATTATGTCTGGAGAAAACCAAACACTGCATTTCACAGTAAGAACCTCATACCAACGGTCAGCATGGTGGTGGTAGTGTGAGGGTTTGGGGATGCTTTGCTGCCTCAGGACCTGGACCACTTGCCTTAATAGAAGGAACCATGAATTCTGCTCTGTATCAGAGAATTCTACAGGAGAATGTCAGGCCATCCGTCTGGGAGCTGAAGCACAGCTGGGTCATGCAGCAAGACAATGATCCAACACACACAATCAAGTCTACATGAAAATGACAAAAAAAATGTTTTGACGTTTTCGAATGGCCTAGTCAAAGTCCAGACCTAATCCCAATTGAGATGTTGTGGCAGGACTTGAAACAAGCAGTTCATGCTTAAAAACCCACAAATGTCACTGAGTTAAAGCAGTTCTGCATGGAAGAGTGGGACAAAATTCCTCCACAGTGAGGTGAGAGACTGATCAACTACAGGAAGTGTTTGGTTGGAGTCATTGCAGCTGAAGGAGGTACAACCAGTTATTGAGTGTAAGGGGGCAATTACTTTTTGACACAGGGGCATTGGGTGTTGTATAGCTTTGCTAATGAAATAAAAATATATTTTTAGTTATATGTGAACTCAGGTTCCTTTTATCTAATATCAGGTTTTGGTTGAAGGTCTGATGACATTCAGTAAAATGAAAAAGGGGGCAGATAGTTTTCCTGGGACTGTACCTCTTGAGATTGAAATAAAACGTGTGTCTCAGGTCCAGCAGAAAGAAGAGCCTGATGAGTCCATAGCACATGCTGTCAGTGTGAAGCTGGGTGAGGCAGCAGGAATCTCCTACTCTGAGATCGCTGCCAGAGCATATGAGTGTGGCAGGACGGAACTGGCCATCAAGGTACACACACACACACACACACACCAGCAGGCCTGAACTGACTATCAAGGGACAGCCACACCCTGCCTCACGTGCTTCCAACAGAAGAGAGAGTGATTAGAGGCAATCAAAAAGACATCATTTGGATGGATTGAACATGCTCACAGAGGTTTATCATTGGGAATGTTACCTTGACAATACTCTTTCCCTCTCCCACCACCCTCTCCTCTCTTTCCCTCTCCCACCACCCTCTCCTCTCTTTCCCTCTCCCACCACCCTCTCCTCTCTTTCCCTCTGTCACCACCCTCTCCTCTCTTTCCCTCTGTCACCACCCTCTCCTCTTTCTTTCCCTCTGTCACCACCCTCTCCTCTCTTTCCCTCTCCCACCACCCTCTCCTCTCTTTCCCTCTGTCACCACCCTCTCCTCTCTTTCCCTCTGTCACCACCCTCTCCTCTCTTTCTTTCCCTCTGTCACCACCCTCTCCTCTCTTTCTTTCCCTCTGTCACCACCCTCTCCTCTCTTTCTTTCCCTCTGTCACCACCCTCTCCTCTCTTTCTTTCCCTCTGTCACCACCCTCTCTTTCTTTCCCTCTGTCACCACCCTCTCCTCTCTTTCTTTCCCTCTCCCACCACCCTCTCCTCTCTTTCTTTCCCTCTGTCACCACCCTCTCCTCTCTTTCCTTCTCCTCTCTTTCCCTGTCCCACCACCCTCTCCTCTCTTTCCCTCTCCCACCACCCTCTCCTCTCTTTCCCTCTCCCACCACCTTCTCCTCTCTTTCCCTCTGTCACCACCCTCTCCTCTCTTTCCCTCTGTCACCACCCTCTCCTCTTTCTTTCCCTCTCCCACCACCCTCTCCTCTTTCTTTCCCTCTCCCACCACCCTCTCCTCTCTTTCCCTCTGTCACCACCCTCTCCTCTCTTTCCCTCTGTCACCACCCTCTCCTCTCTTTCTTTCCCTCTGTCACCACCCTCTCCTCTCTTTCTTTCCCTCTGTCACCACCCTCTCCTCTCTTTCTTTCCCTCTGTCACCACCCTCTCCTCTCTTTCTTTCCCTCTGTCACCACCCTCTCCTCTCTTTCTTTCCCTCTCCCGCCACCCTCTCCTCTCTTTCTTTCCCTCTGTCACCACCCTCTCCTCTCTTTCCCTGTCCCACCACCCTCTCCTCTCTTTCCCTCTCCCACCACCCTCTCCTCTCTTTCCCTCTCCCACCACCTTCTCCTCTCTTTCCCTCTCCCACTACCTTCTCCTCTCTTTCCCTCTCCCACCTTTCTTTCCCTCTGTCATCACCCTCTCCTCTCTTTCCCTCTCCCACCACCCTCTCCTCTCTTTCCCTCTCCCACCACCCTCTCCTCTCTTTCCCTCTCCCACCACCCTCTCCTCTCTTTCCCGCTGTCACCACCCTCTCCTCTCTTTCCCGCTGTCTCCACCCTCTCTTTCCCTCTGTCACCACCCTCTCCTCTCTTTCCCACTGTCACCACCCTCTCCTCTCTTTCCCACTGTCACCACCCTCTCTTTCCCGCTGTCACCACCCTCTCTTTCCCTCTGTCATCACCCTCTCCTCTCTTTCCCTCTGTCATCACCCTCTCCTCTCTTTCCCTCTGTCATCACCCTCTCCTCTCTTTCCCTCTGTCATCACCCTCTCCTCTCTTTCCCTCTGTCATCACCCTCTCCTCTCTTTCCCTCTGTCACCACCCTCTCCTCTCTTTCCCTCTGTCACCACCCTCTCCTCTCTTTCCCTCTGTCACCACCCTCTCCTCTCTTTCCCTCTGTCACCACCCTCTCCTCTCTTTCTTTCCCTCTGTCACCACCCTCTCCTCTCTTTCTTTCCCTCTGTCACCACCCTCTCCTCTCTTTCTTTCCCTCTGTCACCACCCTCTCCTCTCTTTCTTTCCCTCTGTCACCACCCTCTCTCCTCTCTTTCTTTCCCTCTGTCACCACCCTCTCTCCTCTCTTTCTTTCCCTCTGTCACCACCCTCTCCTCTCTTTCTTTCCCTCTGCCTCCTCCCTCTCCTCTCTTTCTTTCCCTCTGTCACCACCCTCTCTCCTCTCTTTCTTTCCCTCTGTCACCACCCTCTCTCCTCTCTTTCTTTCCCTCTGTCACCACCCTCTCTCCTCTCTTTCTTTCCCTCTGCCTCCTCCCTCTCCTCTCTTTCTTTCCCTCTGTCACCACCCTCTCTCCTCTCTTTCTTTCCCTCTGTCACCACCCTCTCTCCTCTCTTTCTTTCCCTCTGTCACCACCCTCTCTCCTCTCTTTCTTTCCCTCTGCCTCCTCCCTCTCCTCTCTTTCTTTCCCTCTGTCACCACCCTCTCTCCTCTCTTTCTTTCCATCTGTCACCACCCTCTCTCCTCTCTTTCTTTCCATCTGTCACCACCCTCTCTCCTCTCTTTCTTTCCCTCTGTCACCACCCTCTCTCCTCTCTTTCTTTCCCTCTGCCTCCTCCCTCTCCTCTCTTTCTTTCTTTCCCTCTGCCTCCTCCCTCTCCTCCCAACAATTTTTGCCTCTCTCTCTGGGTCTAGTTGTTGGAGTTTGAGCCTCGTTCTGGGGAGCAGGTCCCCCTGCTACTGAAGATGAAGAGGAGTCAACTGGCCCTGAGTAAAGCTATAGAGAGTGGAGACACAGACCTGGTTTACACGGTGGTGACATACCTGAAGAACGAGATGAACAGAGGAGACTTCTTCATGACGCTCAGAAACCAACCGGTAGCCCTGAGCCTCTACCGACAGGTATATACACAGACACACACACACACACACAACTCAGACTCTACACACAGGTACACACGCACAAAATGTGGTTTAATGTGTGTGTGTTAGTTCTGTAAGCACCAGGAACAGGACACACTGAAGGATCTGTTCAACCAAGACGATGACCATCAGGAGCTGGGTAACTTCTACGTCAAGGCCAGTTACAAGGAGAAGAAGCTGGAGGCTCGCCTGTCTCTGCTGCAGAGTGCTGTGGACGAGTACAACAAGGCCAGGAACGAGTTTGCAGCCAAGGTAAGACCCAGACAGTTTTAATTGCATATTTGGTCTCACCAGGCTCTGAATAGCATTAGCACTTTGGACCAAAAATGAACATGTATATTAGATCATGACAATGTTCTCAAAATGTTGTCTCATTATTATTATTATTATGTTCTCTGTCTCTCTGTCTCTGTCTGCCCCAGGCGACAGAGGAGGAGATGAAGCTGCTACGGTTCCAGAGGCGTCTGGATGAGGAGAAGGGAGAGGCTCTGCTGGGCCTGTCTCTCCAGGAGACTCTGCATGCCCTCCTCACCTCCAACTTCCACAAGCAGGCTGAACAGCTCTACAGGGACTTCAGGGTGCCAGACAAAAGGTAAGGGCTGTGTGTTATGCTGCTTTCAAGACACCTGGGAACTCTGGGGGAAAAAACAAGGTCAAATCATAACGTCAGTGATCTTCAGGTCGGAATATTTGAGTTCTACAAAGTTGCCAGAGTTTCCGAGTTGGATGACCGTTCAAAATGATTCGGAGCTTGTTCTCTCCCCCCCCCCCCCCCCCCCCCCCTTAGTTGTCTTGAACGCTCGGAAGTCAGAGATTTCCCAGTTGTGAGTACCCAGTTGTTTTGAACGCGGCATATTGTCACTGTGTCGTCGCATATTGAACACGTCACTTTGTAGTACCTTATCAATGACGTCACTGTGTAGTCCATTCTTGATTTTATTTTATTAGGATCCATACTGGGGTCCGACACAACGAAAAAGACATTACTGGCAGCTTCATTAAATAGTACCCACAAAACACCAGTCTCAACGTCATCAGTGAAGAAGCGACTCCGGGACGCTGGCCTTCTAGGCAGAGTTCCTCTGTCCAGTGTCTGCGTTCTTTTGCCCAACTTAATCTTTTATTTTTATTGGCCAGTCTAAGATTTGGCTTTTTCTTTTCAACTCTGCCTAGAAGGCCAGCATCCCGGAGTCGCCTCTTCACTGTTGACGTTGAGACAGGTGTTTTGCGGGTACTATTTAATGAAGCTGCCAGTTGAGGACTTGTGAGGCGTCTGTTTCTCAAACTAGACACTCTAATGTACTTGTCCTCTTGCTCAGTTGTGCACCGGGGCCTCCCACATCTCTTTCTATTCTGGTTAGAGCCAGTTTGCGCTGTTCTGTGAAGGGAGTATTACACAGCGTTGTACGAGATCTTCAGTTTCTTGGCAATTTCTCACATGGAATAGCCTTCATTTCTCAGAACAAGAATAGACTGACGAGTTTCAGAAGAACGTTCTTTGTTTCTAGACATTTTGAAGCTGTAATCGAACCCACTAATGCTGATGCTCCAGATACTCAACTAGTCTAAAGAAGGCCAGTTTTATTGCATCTTTAATCCGAACAACAGTTTTCAGCTGTGCTAACGTAATTGCAAAAGGTTTTTCTAATGATCAATTAGCCTTTTAAAATGATAATCTTGGATTGCTAACACAACGTGCCATTGGAACACAGGAGTGATGGTTGCTGATAATGGGCTTCTGTACGCCTATGTAGATATTCCATAAAATATCTGCCGTTTCCAGCTAAAATAGTCATTTACAACATTAACAATGTCTACACTGTATTTTTGATCAATTTGATGTTATTTTAATGATCAAAAAACGTTGTTGTTTTTTCTTCTTTTTTTTTCTTTTTCTAAGTGACCCCAAACTTTTGAACGGTAGTGTACATTTAAAAACATTAACATGTAGTCTGTGTGTATCTATCAGTTCCACATACATGTCAGTACATACACACAACAGGTAGGTCACATGTGGGAGAGGCGTTGTGAGGTGTTGCTTTACTTGTATTTTTTAAACCAGGTTTGCTCTTCATTTGCGTTTTATATGAGAAGGGAGTTCCATGCAATCATGGCTCCATATAATACTGTACGTTTCCTTGAATTTGTTCTGGACCTGGGGACTGAAAAGACCCCTGGTGGCATGTCTGGTGGGGTTAGTGTGTGTGTCAGAGCTGTGTGTAAAACCAGAGGGAGAGAGATGAGACAACACTGTAATAATGAGACAACACTGTAATAATGAGACAACACTATAATAATGAGACCACACTATAATAATGAGACCACAATGAGACCACACTGTAATAATGAGACCACACTGTAATAATGAGACCACACTGTAATAATGAGACCACACTATAATAATGAGACCACACTGTAATAATGAGACCACACTGTAATAATGAGACCACACTGTAATAATGAGACCACACTGTAATAATGAGACCACACTGTAATAATGAGACCACACTATAATAATGAGACCACACTATAATAATGAGACCACAATGAGACCACACTGTAATAATGAGACCACACTGTAATAATGAGACCACACTGTAATAATGAGACCACACTATAATAATGAGACCACACTGTAATAATGAGACCACACTATAATAATGAGACCACACTATAATAATGAGACCACACTATAATAATGAGACCACACTATAATAATGAGACCACAATGAGACCACACTGTAATAATGAGACCACACTGTAATAATGAGACCACACTATAATAATGAGACCACACTATAATAATGAGACCACACTATAATAATGAGACCACAATGAGACCACACTGTAATAATGAGACCACACTGTAATAATGAGACCACACTGTAATAATGAGACCACACTGTAATAATGAGACCACACTATAATAATGAGACCACACTATAATAATGAGACCACAATGAGACCACACTGTAATAATGAGACCACACTGTAATAATGAGACCACACTATAATAATGAGACCACACTATAATAATGAGACCACACTGTAATAATGAGACCACACTGTAATAATGAGACCACACTATAATAATGAGACCACACTATAATAATGAGACCACAATGAGACCACACTGTAATAATGAGACCACACTGTAATAATGAGACCACACTATAATAATGAGACCACAATGAGACCACACTGTAATAATAAGACCACACTGTAATAATGAGACCACACTGTAATAATGAGACCACACTATAATAATGAGACCACACTGTAATAATGAGACCACACTGTAATAATGAGACCACACTGTAATAATGAGACCACACTGTAATAATGAGACCACACTATAATAATGAGACCACACTGTAATAATGAGACCACACTGTAATAATGAGACCACACTATAATAATGAGACCACACTGTAATAATGAGACCACACTGTAATAATGAGACCACACTATAATAATGAGACCACAATGAGACCACACTGTAATAATGAGACCACACTGTAATAATGAGACCACACTGTAATAATGAGACCACACTGTGATAATGAGACCACACTGTAATAATGAGACCACACTATAATAATGAGACCACACTATAATAATGAGACCACACTATAATAATGAGACCACAATGAGACCACACTGTAATAATGAGACCACACTGTAATAATGAGACCACACTATAATAATGAGACCACACTATAATAATGAGACCACACTATAATAATGAGACAACACTTTGAAAACATTATCATGGTCTAATTTGACATTGCATAACTTCTTACTTTTATAAGAAAACAGTCAGTCTCTCCTCAACTCTTATCCAAGAGAGACTATCATGCATAGTATTTATATCAGCCCTCTGATTACAATGAAGAGCAAGACGTGCCGCTCTGTTCTGGGCCAGATGCAGTTTAACTAGGTCTTTCCTTGCAGCACTGGACCATACGACTGGACACTAATCAAGATGAGATAAATGACACATTGCTGTCACTGTATAGTCCCTTATTGATGATGTCCCTGTGTAGTCCCTTCTTGATGACGTCACTGTATAGTCCTTTATTGATGATGTCACTGTGATCAGGTACTGGTGGCTGAAGCTGACCGCTCTGGCAGAGAAGGATGACTGGGAGGAGATGGAGAAATTTGCCAAGAGCAAGAAGTCCCCCATTGGCTATCTAGTATGTTGTTTATATAACCTTTATACAAAGGTATTCATCCAATAGGCTACTTGACAGGTCATTTATAACCTTTATACAACTTTAGTTAAGTAACTAACCTCTCTCTTTCTCTCTTAGCCCTTTGTGGAGGTGTGTGTGAAACAACACAATAAGTACGAGGCCAAAAAGTATGTTTCCAAGGTGACCCCAGAGCAAAAGGTCAAAGCCCACCTGGCCATAGGGTGAGTTTGTGTTTGTGTGTGTGTGTGTGTGTGTGTGTGCAGAAGCTAAACTCCTCTTCCTCTCTCTCTCTTTATCCTTCTCTCTCTTTGTCAGTGATCTGGAGGGGGCAGCCGAGGCAGCTATAGAGAGGAGGAGTGAAGGAGAGATCAGCACTGTCCTGTCCCGCTGTTCTCCCACCACAGACCGAGCCCTGCTGGAGAGACTCAACCGAGCAAGATCCACTGCTGCCAAAAAGTGACCTTCCTGAAATCCTATTCAAACCACAAAATATCTCACTGTCAAAAAAGTGAGCCCTATCAAAAACGCTCTAAGAACTGTTGCTGTTGAAAAGTGACCCGTCAACCACCATTCACCCCAGCTCCAGCCTATGTCCTGCTTCAACCACGTTTGGAGGGGAAGGAGTGATTTGGGAAAGAAAGACATTCCAAGCTAACACACACACAGCTTAGACAAGCTGATATCAACAGCACTCCCATACTAACCAGTCATGAAAGAAATGTGCCTCTCGACTGTCTGTTTTAGCCAAGAGATGCAGTGAGATCATCTCAATTCACAATGAATTGCAGTCATATTGTATCTCCTGTGTTTTCAAATCTGTTCAAATGAAGGAAGTGAGAGAAGTACAAACATCACTTTTGACTATTGAGAAGCACAGATTGCTCCCATTTAGTGTCTGCTGTAAGCTGCTTGTGTTACTGACTCTCCTCTCCAGATCATGTGACTGTCGTATTAATGAAACCATGTTGGTGTTGTTCACACACTGCAGACAGTTGTCTCATGTTGTATCACTGAATAAATGCATTCCTTTGTAAAGGAGCTACAAAACGATAGAGGAACACGGTACTCAGGAATGGGATCGGTGTCCTATGGGGAACATTATGGGAACACGGTACTCGGGAATGGGATGGGTGTCCTATGGGGAACATTATGGGAACACGGTACTCGGGAATGGGATGGGTGTTCTATGGGGAACATTATGGGAACACGGTACTCGGGAATGGGATTGGTGTCCTATGGGGAACATTATGGGAACACGGTACTCGGGAATGGGATGGGTGTCCTATGGGGAACATTATGGGAACACGGTACTCGGGAATGGGATCGGTGTCCTATGGGGAACATTATGGGAACACGGTACTCGGGAATGGGATCGGTGTCCTATGGGGAACATTATGGGAACACGGTACTCGGGAATGGGATGGGTGTCCTATGGGGAACATTATGGGAACACGGTACTCGGGAATGGGATGGGTGTCCTATGGGGAACATTATGGGAACACGGTACTCGGGAATGGGATGGGTGTCCTATGGGGAACATTATGGGAACACGGTACTCGGGAATGGGATGGGTGTCCTATGGGGAACATTATGGGAACACGGTACTCGGGAATGGGATGGGTGTCCTATGGGGAACATTATGGGAACACGGTACTCGGGAATGGGATGGGTGTCCTATGGGGAACATTATGGGAACACGGTACTCGGGAATGGGATGGGTGTCCTATGGGGAACATTATGGGAACACGGTACTCGGGAATGGGATCGGTGTCCTATGGGGAACATTATGGGAACACGGTACTCGGGAATGGGATCGGTGTCCTATGGGGAACATTATGGGAACACGGTACTCGGGAATGGGATCGGTGTCCTATGGGGAACATTATGGGAACACGGTACTCGGGAATGGGATGGGTGTCCTATGGGGAACATTATGGGAACACGGTACTCGGGAATGGGATGGGTGTCCTATGGGGAACATTATGGGAACACGGTACTCGGGAATGGGATGGGTGTCCTATGGGGAACATTATGGGAACACGGTACTCGGGAATGGGATCGGTGTCCTATGGGGAACATTATGGGAACACGGTACTCGGGAATGGGATCGGTGTCCTATGGGGAACATTATGGGAACACGGTACTCGGGAATGGGATCGGTGTCCTATGGGGAACATTATGGGAACACGGTACTCGGGAATGGGATGGGTGTCCTATGGGGAACATTATGGGAACACGGTACTCGGGAATGGGATGGGTGTCCTATGGGGAACATTATGGGAACACGGTACTCGGGAATGGGATGGGTGTCCTACGGGGAACATTATGGGAACACGGTACTCGGGAATGGGATGGGTGTCCTATGGGGAACATTATGGGAACACGGTACTCGGGAATGGGATGGGTGTCCTATGGGGAACATTATGGGAACACGGTACTCGGGAATGGGATGGGTGTCCTATGGGGAACATTATGGGAACACGGTACTCGGGAATGGGATCGGTGTCCTACGGGGAACATTATGGGAACACGGTACTCGGGAATGGGATGGGTGTCCTACGGGGAACATTATGGGAACACGGTACTCGGGAATGGGATCGGTGTCCTACGGGGAACATTATGGGAACACGGTACTCGGGAATGGGATGGGTGTCCTACGGGGAACATTATGGGAACACGGCACTCGGGAATGGGATGGGTGTCCTACGGGGAACATTATGGGAACACGGTACTCGGGAATGGGATGGGTGTCCTACGGGGAACATTATGGGAACACGGTACTCGGGAATGGGATGGGTGTCCTACGGGGAACATTATGGGAACACGGTACTCGGGAATGGGATGGGTGTCCTACGGGGAACATTATGGGAACACGGTACTCGGGAATGGGATCGGTGTCCTACGGGGAACATTATGGGAACACGGTACTCGGGAATGGGATCGGTGTCCTACGGGGAACATTATGGGAACACGGTACTCGGGAATGGGATGGGTGTCCTATGGGGAACATTATGGGAACACGGTACTCGGGAATGGGATCGGTGTCCTATGGGGAACATTATGGGAACTAGGCCGCTGTAGAAAACAAGAAACTCAGAATTACTGTTGCTTTCTGTAACAATCAACAGGGTATATTGTATGTAGGCTATTATGTAAACGCATCAGGTCAGAAAATGAGGTGCATAATGTGGCTAGACGACATTCAACAGCTATACCGTAACTACAGGCCTACTGTATGTGAGGGGGGATTCATGTGAAATGTTACAGTATAAATTGGACGCATTTTTTGCTGACGGCATGCTTTTTCAGTTGAGTAAGAGGTACCGCAGGGGGAGCGGACTACCCCTGTCACATGGTCTGTTTATTTGTCTGTCTGTGCGGCGAGACACTTTCTGTCACGCGATTCATAAGCTTTTCAGGCGACTTCGGCGTTTAAAACAGGTAATGTTGCCGTGTCTGTACAATGTGTTGTTTTCTGAGAAATCATTAACAAAGTTGCAAGTTATAGTATCCTAGCCAACAGTTGGCTAAAAGTAAAAACAAGTCGGTGTAGTGCAGTCATTTATATGGGGCTACGTAGAGAAATGAGAGTGAGTGAAGTAGAAGTTCACTCGCTGCCTTAGAGATAATTCAACAGCTGTGGCAGGCTACTGTCTATAACTCGCAGAGTACCCTGTTCAACGGAACATCTTTTGTCTTGCCTATTCACTCTCTCACTGGCACAAATACACAATCCGTGTCTCAAGGCTTAAAAATCCTTCTTTAACCAGTCTCCTCCCTTTCATCTACACTGATTGAAGTGGATTTAACAAGTGACATCAATAAGGGATCATCTTTCACCTGGATTCACCTGGTCAGTCTGTCATGGAAAGAGCAGGTGTTCTTAATGTTTTGTACATTATTGTATATTAAGAGTAACTTTCTTGAAACCAGATGTTTTAGACTTCAATTTGACTGTTTGTTGCGAAAGTGATATACTTTTAGTGGTAAATCTAAAAGACCCGGACCTCCCCCAGCCATCCTTGGGTACTTTGTCCCCCCTCAGTGTCTTGTTTTGCGCGCTTCGTACAAAATAATAACATGCAGTACGACAGGATATTTATAAACACAGCTCTTTATTAGCTAGCTATAACTGGTATGTTCACGTGTCTCATACCATGATCAACCGAAGATGACCTCACCACCTGTGTGGTCTTAACCAATCATAGCGCAGTATGATACGGTGGTAAAATGCATCCAATTACAATTCAGGATGTTTACGCATACGAATATTACTCAGATTTTTGGGGTGCATGATGCCCCTGGGCTACTGTGTATAACTGTGTGTGTGTGTGTCAAATTGCTTTAGTCATGTCTGTGAAGGTGGAGTGTGTGGTGAAAGAGAGGTGTGAGATCGGAGAAGGGCCAGTGTGGGAGGAGAAAGAAGGAACTCTGCTCTTTGTGGACATATCCGGACAGAAGATCCACCGCTGGAACCCAGCAACCAATCAGAAAGAGACAGTGGCCACAGGTAAACCAATCAGAAAGGCAGCTGTGACCCCGGGTGAATATGTCGTAACCACTAACTAAGGTTCAGTAAAGATCTTTTTCATTGAACTTCTATTTTGTAGATCCAGTTTGTTCTTCATGCAGGTTGTTTGGGCTATGAGGTAGCAACACTTTATACTCCTGTCATGTTCTAATAATAATGAGACCACACTATAATAATGAGACCACACTATAATAATGAGACCACAATGAGACCACACTGTAATAATGAGACCACACTGTAATAATGAGACCACACTATAATAATGAGACCACACTATAATAATGAGACCACACTGTAATAATGAGACCACACTATAATAATGAGACCACACTATAATAATGAGACCACAATGAGACCACACTGTAATAATGAGACCACACTGTAATAATGAGACCACACTATAATAATGAGACCACAATGAGACCACACTGTAATAATGAGACCACACTGTAATAATGAGACCACACTGTAATAATGAGACCACACTGTAATAATGAGACCACACTATAATAATGAGACCACACTGTAATAATGAGACCACACTGTAATAATGAGACCACACTGTAATAATGAGACCACACTGTAATAATGAGACCACACTATAATAATGAGACCACACTGTAATAATGAGACCACACTGTAATAATGAGACCACACTGTAATAATGAGACCACACTATAATAATGAGACCACACTGTAATAATGAGACCACACTGTAATAATGAGACCACACTATAATAATGAGACCACAATGAGACCACACTGTAATAATGAGACCACACTGTAATAATGAGACCACACTGTAATAATGAGACCACACTGTGATAATGAGACCACACTGTAATAATGAGACCACACTATAATAATGAGACCACACTATAATAATGAGACCACACTATAATAATGAGACCACAATGAGACCACACTGTAATAATGAGACCACACTGTAATAATGAGACCACACTATAATAATGAGACCACACTATAATAATGAGACCACACTATAATAATGAGACCACACTATAATAATGAGACAACACTTTGAAAACATTATCATGGTCTAATTTGACATTGCATAACTTCTTACTTTTATAAGAAAACAGTCAGTCTCTCCTCAACTCTTATCCAAGAGAGACTATCATGCATAGTATTTATATCAGCCCTCTGATTACAATGAAGAGCAAGACGTGCCGCTCTGTTCTGGGCCAGATGCAGTTTAACTAGGTCTTTCCTTGCAGCACTGGACCATACGACTGGACACTAATCAAGATGAGATAAATGACACATTGCTGTCACTGTATAGTCCCTTATTGATGATGTCCCTGTGTAGTCCCTTCTTGATGACGTCACTGTATAGTCCTTTATTGATGATGTCACTGTGATCAGGTACTGGTGGCTGAAGCTGACCGCTCTGGCAGAGAAGGATGACTGGGAGGAGATGGAGAAATTTGCCAAGAGCAAGAAGTCCCCCATTGGCTATCTAGTATGTTGTTTATATAACCTTTATACAAAGGTGGGAACACGGTACTCGGGAATGGGATGGGTGTCCTATGGGGAACATTATGGGAACACGGTACTCGGGAATGGGATCGGTGTCCTATGGGGAACATTATGGGAACACGGTACTCGGGAATGGGATCGGTGTCCTATGGGGAACATTATGGGAACACGGTACTCGGGAATGGGATGGGTGTCCTATGGGGAACATTATGGGAACACGGTACTCGGGAATGGGATGGGTGTCCTATGGGGAACATTATGGGAACACGGTACTCGGGAATGGGATGGGTGTCCTATGGGGAACATTATGGGAACACGGTACTCGGGAATGGGATGGGTGTCCTATGGGAAACATTATGGGAACACGGTACTCGGGAATGGGATGGGTGTCCTATGGGGAACATTATGGGAACACGGTACTCGGGAATGGGATGGGTGTCCTATGGGGAACATTATGGGAACACGGTACTCGGGAATGGGATCGGTGTCCTATGGGGAACATTATGGGAACACGGTACTCGGGAATGGGATCGGTGTCCTATGGGGAACATTATGGGAACACGGTACACGGGAATGGGATCGGTGTCCTATGGGGAACATTATGGGAACACGGTACTCGGGAATGGGATGGGTGTCCTATGGGGAACATTATGGGAACACGGTACTCGGGAATGGGATGGGTGTCCTATGGGGAACATTATGGGAACACGGTACTCGGGAATGGGATGGGTGTCCTATGGGGAACATTATGGGAACACGGTACTCGGGAATGGGATGGGTGTCCTACGGGGAACATTATGGGAACACGGTACTCGGGAATGGGATGGGTGTCCTACGGGGAACATTATGGGAACACGGTACTCGGGAATGGGATGGGTGTCCTACGGGGAACATTATGGGAACACGGTACTCGGGAATGGGATGGGTGTCCTACGGGGAACATTATGGGAACACGGTACTCGGGAATGGGATGGGTGTCCTACGGGGAACATTATGGGAACACGGTACTCGGGAATGGGATGGGTGTCCTACGGGGAACATTATGGGAACACGGTACTCGGGAATGGGATGGGTGTCCTACGGGGAACATTATGGGAACACGGTACTCGGGAATGGGATGGGTGTCCTACGGGGAACATTATGGGAACACGGTACTCGGGAATGGGATCGGTGTCCTACGGGGAACATTATGGGAACACGGTACTCGGGAATGGGATGGGTGTCCTACGGGGAACATTATGGGAACACGGCACTCGGGAATGGGATGGGTGTCCTACGGGGAACATTATGGGAACACGGTACTCGGGAATGGGATGGGTGTCCTACGGGGAACATTATGGGAACACGGTACTCGGGAATGGGATGGGTGTCCTACGGGGAACATTATGGGAACACGGTACTCGGGAATGGGATGGGTGTCCTACGGGGAACATTATGGGAACACGGTACTCGGGAATGGGATCGGTGTCCTACGGGGAACATTATGGGAACACGGTACTCGGGAATGGGATCGGTGTCCTACGGGGAACATTATGGGAACACGGTACTCGGGAATGGGATCGGTGTCCTACGGGGAACATTATGGGAACACGGTACTCGGAAATGGGATCGGTGTCCTATGGGGAACATTATGGGAACTAGGCCGCTGTAGAAAACAAGAAACTCAGAATTACTGTTGCTTTCTGTAACAATCAACAGGGTATATTGTATGTAGGCTATTATGTAAACGCATCAGGTCAGAAAATGAGGTGCATAATGTGGCTAGACGACATTCAACAGCTATACCGTAACTACAGGCCTACTGTATGTGAGGGGGGATTCATGTGAAATGTTACAGTATAAATTGGACGCATTTTTTGCTGACGGCATGCTTTTTCAGTTGAGTAAGAGGTACCGCAGGGGGAGCGGACTACCCCTGTCACATGGTCTGTTTATTTGTCTGTCTGTGCGGCGAGACACTTTCTGTCACGCGATTCATAAGCTTTTCAGGCGACTTCGGCGTTTAAAACAGGTAATGTTGCCGTGTCTGTACAATGTGTTGTTTTCTGAGAAATCATTAACAAAGTTGCAAGTTATAGTATCCTAGCCAACAGTTGGCTAAAAGTAAAAACAAGTCGGTGTAGTGCAGTCATTTATATGGGGCTACGTAGAGAAATGAGAGTGAGTGAAGTAGAAGTTCACTCGCTGCCTTAGAGATAATTCAACAGCTGTGGCAGGCTACTGTCTATAACTCGCAGAGTACCCTGTTCAACGGAACATCTTTTGTCTTGCCTATTCACTCTCTCACTGGCACAAATACACAATCCGTGTCTCAAGGCTTAAAAATCCTTCTTTAACCAGTCTCCTCCCTTTCATCTACACTGATTGAAGTGGATTTAACAAGTGACATCAATAAGGGATCATCTTTCACCTGGATTCACCTGGTCAGTCTGTCATGGAAAGAGCAGGTGTTCTTAATGTTTTGTACATTATTGTATATTAAGAGTAACTTTCTTGAAACCAGATGTTTTAGACTTCAATTTGACTGTTTGTTGCGAAAGTGATATACTTTTAGTGGTAAATCTAAAAGACCCGGACCTCCCCCAGCCATCCTTGGGTACTTTGTCCCCCCTCAGTGTCTTGTTTTGCGCGCTTCGTACAAAATAATAACATGCAGTACGACAGGATATTTATAAACACAGCTCTTTATTAGCTAGCTATAACTGGTATGTTCACGTGTCTCATACCATGATCAACCGAAGATGACCTCACCACCTGTGTGGTCTTAACCAATCATAGCGCAGTATGATACGGTGGTAAAATGCATCCAATTACAATTCAGGATGTTTACGCATACGAATATTACTCAGATTTTTGGGGTGCATGATGCCCCTGGGCTACTGTGTATAACTGTGTGTGTGTGTGTCAAATTGCTTTAGTCATGTCTGTGAAGGTGGAGTGTGTGGTGAAAGAGAGGTGTGAGATCGGAGAAGGGCCAGTGTGGGAGGAGAAAGAAGGAACTCTGCTCTTTGTGGACATATCCGGACAGAAGATCCACCGCTGGAACCCAGCAACCAATCAGAAAGAGACAGTGGCCACAGGTAAACCAATCAGAAAGGCAGCTGTGACCCCGGGTGAATATGTCGTAACCACTAACTAAGGTTCAGTAAAGATCTTTTTCATTGAACTTCTATTTTGTAGATCCAGTTTGTTCTTCATGCAGGTTGTTTGGGCTATGAGGTAGCAACACTTTATACTCCTGTCATGTTCTGTATTTTTATTTTTACAACCCTCCCTGTTTCCAACTCCCCCCGTCCCTCTCCCTGCTCCCTGCTCCCTCTCCTCACCTTTTCCCTCTCTTCTCTTCCTCCAATCCCCACTCCTCCCCCCAGAGAAGTTTGTGGGCTGTGCGGTCCCTCGGCGGTCTGGAGGCTATGTGATCGGAGAGGGACGGAGTTTTGGAGCGCTGGACTGGGAGTCCAAGTCCATCTCCACCATCGCTGTCATCGATGAAGACAAACCCAACAACCGCTTTAATGATGGCAAGGTGGACCCTGCTGGACGCCTCTTTGCAGGTAGAGATTTATAGATCAATTCATTTGACAATCCGTTAATCCATCAAGCTCTCTTCTACCGCATCTGGTTTGTGCTCCATGTAATGTTCTGTTAACTGTGTTCTGTCAGGTACCATGGCGGTGGAGGAACGTCCTACAGTTCTAGAGCTGAAGCAGGGTTCTCTGTTCTCCCTGAACAAGGACCACATTGTAGTCAAACATTTCAATCAGGTGATACATAAGGGTGGAAGTGGAATGTTCTCAATGATAGTTTCTAGCATAAACAGTTCCGTGTCAGTGTGAGATATACAGTACCAACGACTAATCCTATAAGGTATTAGATGAAAAGAGACTGAAGCTGTCCTTTATGTTGCTATTTTTATTATTTGACCAGGTGGACATCTCAAACGGTCTGGACTGGTCTCTGGACCACAAAACCTTCTACTACATAGACAGCCTCACCTACACTGTGGAAGCCTTCAACTATGACATCAACACCGGGAGTATCAGTGAGGGACACACGCTCACACACACACATAAACCTTGTAATACATCGACAGCCTTGTGAATGTAGTGTGTGTTTGTGTGTGTGTGTGTGTGTGTGTGTGTGTGTGTGTGTGTGTGTGTGTGTGTGTGTGTGTGTGTGTGTGTGTGTGTGTGTGTGTGTGTGTGTGTGTGTGTGTGTGTGTGTAGGTAACCGGCGGATGGTGTATAAGATGGAGGAGGGGGAGGGGATTCCTGATGGCATGTGTATTGACGCAGACGGTAGACTCTGGGTCGCCTGCTACAATGGAGGCAGAGTGATTCAGATTGACCCACAGACAGGTGTGTGTGTACCTGCTTATGTGTGTCAGAGCATAACAGTTACAGTATATTATAATATGAAGGTAAAAACCACCAATCCCCCCTTTCCTTTTCTCCTTCTCTATCCCCTCCCTCTATCTCTCTGCCCCCTCCCTCTATCTCTCTGCCCCCTCCCTCTATCTCTCTGCCCCCTCACTCTATCTCTCTGCCCCCTCCCTCTATCTCTCTGCATTCTCTGCCCCCTCCCTCTGCCCCCTCCCTCTCCCTCTCTCCCTCTCTCGCTCTGTCCTCTCTCCCTCTATCTCTCTCTCTGCTGCCTCGCTCTCTCTTTTCTCCCTCTCTCCATCTTCCCTCCCCCTTTTCTCAGGGGTGCGTTTGCAGACAGTGAAGCTACCAGTGGATAAGACAACATCATGTTGTTTCGGGGGTATAGACTATTCAGACCTGTACGTGACCTCAGCCTGCAAGGGAATGGATGAGGCAGACCTGGCCAAGCAACCACAGGCAGGCTTTGTCTTTAGGGTACGTGTGTGTGTGTCAGTGGAGGCTCCTCGGAGGAGGAAGAGGAGGACCATCCTACTCAGTAAATTTCAGAAGAAAAAAAAATAGTGAAACATTAAAAAAGTATAAAACTACTGAATGTATTCACATTTGACCAAATAACTGATTAAAACACACTTTTGTAATGGTCTGCAGTAGCCTGAACGGCACTCTCTGTGGTAGCACCATGGTGTAGCCAGAGGACAGCTATTTTCCATCCTCCTCTGAGTACATTGACTTCAATACAAAACCTAGGAGGCTCATGGTTCGCGCCCCCTTTCGTAATCATGACGACTTCCAGAGGACCTCCAACATATCAGAGATCTTGCAGCAAGAACTGACATGTTGTCTACCCAATCAAAGGATCAGAGAATGAATCTAGTACTGAAAGCATAAGCTACAGCTAGCTAGCACTGCAGTGCATAAAATGTGGGGAGTAGTTGACTCAAAGAGAGAGAAAGACTAAAATTGAACAGTTTTTAACAAATTAATTTCTTATATTAAGGAGAAGCAGCAGAGAGAAAAAGAGGGAGAGAGAGAGCTACTGTAGGCATATTTCATTGTATTTTTTTCACTTTCACTTACCTAATTTAGCCTACTCAAACATCTGGCTCAAACAGAGAGGAATGCTATTTGTGTTAGCTAGCTGGCTAAGGCTATCCAACACTGGAACTCTTCCAAGTCAATGTAAGCTTTTGGTTTTATAAATGTATTGCCACCGGGGCTCACCAGTGTAACTGCTTGCTGTACACTGTACAGCGTGATTGTAGCGGGTTTACTAACACATTTTTTCTAGTCGCTATGTTGACTATGAGGTTAGCTAATATGGTGACAACGATGTTGCCTGTGTGTAGCGGTTATGGTATGAAGGTTTGGCTTGGAAAGTTTTTTTTTTGCCTGGTCACAGACAGCTGTTGTGTTGTGCACTAAAGGCCACAAGGGAAGGGAAAAGGTGAGAGGATGAGAGTGCGTAGATGCGAGAAGGAATTAAACAACTAGCAAAATGATGATGCCGTTTGTATGTGGCTGCTATGAAAGTGAACTGCGTGTGCTGGTGATCAGGGGTGTGTTCATTCTGCCGATTCTGTTGAAAGACCTTTCTTAAACGGAAGCAAACAGAACGAAACAGGGATAAACCTAGCTATTTTGTCCAATAGAAACTCTTGTTTGCAACTTTTTGAACTTATGATTACAACCTAGATCAGCTAGATGCAGAGTGTGCAAGGCGGTATTGAATGTGTCACTGTTTGTCACCTTGATTACTCCAATTTGTCTCTCGACCTGTGTTAGAAACATTTTTTGTAATTTAGCGACACTCTTATGCAGAGTGACTTAGAGTAGTGAGTGCATACATTTTCATACTGTTGTATACTAACTAGGTTGTAGTAACCTCATGATAGGTATAGGGAAACACTTTGTATCATGTAGTATCCTAAACCTATTGGTTACAATGAGCTGGGCAAATGGAATATGAATGACAGTCATCCAATATGCTGTAATAGAAATAAGGCCATGCTCATAAATATAAAAAATAGTCCTCCCTAATCTTAAACGGCACTGTTTTATTCAGCCTGTGTTTTATTCTCCTTGCAGATCACAGGCCTGGGTGCAAAGGGCATTCCTGCAAATTCATTCACTGGATGAGTGACACAATGGAAACACTGAAAACCGGAAACCGGCCCTTGTCAATCATGCCATGATGATCAGCCAGTTACTCGGCTGCACAACTGAACTGCGCCCACTGACCACTAATCTCACTAATAAAATAATATGACTTTATGATTTTAAGCAAAACTCAACACGCCTCAGTTATAGTTACTGTACTTAATGTATTAGTAGGCTATTGTACATATTCTGTCCAATAAAAAAGCTAAAATTGATAGGTAGTTTGTATGAGGACTCTTATTTTGATACAATTCTCGCTGTTATGCCATTGCTGCTCGACGTCACGCGGCATTCATGCATGTTTTTTTCTTGGGGTAACTGGGATGTCCTCTTCCTGCTGAAGATAATCGGAAGCAAGAATAGGACCAAATGGGAAAGGGCATTTTCATCTCTTTCTAGTCACAGACCCGGGTGAAATCCAACATATTTACAGCATTTTAACTGTGGTCCTGCTACATTCCGCTCGCTGTTTACAAGCTATCATCAATAGTAGATGTCAGTAGGCGGTGGAAATGGAGCACGGAGACGTTTCGTCCACGAACGCAGACTGGATGTCTCAACTGCCAGAGGAACTGTGGGGTACACCGCTTTGGGACCTGGCGATACCCGGTGAGAATGAACTTAATAATGTCGAGTGATAGCCTACTGTTATCCTTTTTATTTCGATTACAAAATGAGTTTGATATAGAGTTTAGATCACAAGCTATTGTAAACCACCCTGGGTTTATAAGCGCGGATATCGACTCTGCCACTTGAGCATGCTTTTGGGGCACAATCGATTACGCACTAGACTTCGGGCTAGATGGTTGAGGGTTCGAGACCTGTTCTATGTTCATATGGGACTAGCCGAGAGAAAACATTTGTCACGAGTTTCATTAGAGGAAGTAAGCCTGCTTTTTTCAAACCTATTCAGTCCCTTTCCTTGATGTCATATGACTTCGCTTTTGTGTCTTTGTTTTTGTCTCTGCTTGCAGGGAGTCATGACAGCATGAGTTACTGCCTGGATACACACTCTCCTGTCTTGGGTTCTGAGTCATTCATGCTGCAGTTTCTGGATCGACTGGCACCCTGCATTGTACGCCCCTGTGTCTACCGCTGGGCCACCACACAGGCAGGCTTCACACACCAAACACACACATGTTGGTTTTCCTATCCTTGTGGGGACCAAACTATTGATTCCCATTCAAAATCCTATTTTCCCCAACCCTAACCCCTAATTGTAACTGTAACCCTAAACCTAACCCCTAATTGTAACTGTAACCCTAAACCTAACTCCTAATTGTAACTGTAACCCTAAACCTAACTCCTAACCCCTAATTGTAACTGTAACCCTAAACCTAACTCCTAACCCCTAATTGTAACTGTAACCCTAAACCTAACTCCTAACCCCTAATTGTAACTGTAACCCTAAACCTAACTCCTAACCCCTAATTGTAACTGTAACCCTAAACCTAACCCCTAATTGTAACTGTAACCCTAAACCTAACTCCTAAGCCCTAATTGTAACTGTAACCCTAAACCTAACTCCTAACCCCTAATTGTAACTGTAACCCTAAACCTAACTCCTAACCCCTAATTGTAACTGTAACCCTAAACCTAACTCCTAAGCCAAAAATAGCCTTTTTTCCTTGTGGGGACTGGCGAAATGTCCCTTGTTTTTCCCCTGGTTTTACTATCCTTGTGAGCACTTCTGGTCCCCACAAGGATAATAAAACACACCAAACACACAAACACACACACTGCAGACAGAGTACTGTGTGTGTGTATTATTAATATTATATACAATCTAAGAGATTTTCCCTGTCCTTTTCTCCTATAGGCGTGGTGTATTCCTGATCAGTTGGATGCTGGAATCCGGTTCTTCGATCTACGGATCGCCCATAAAAACATAAAAAATACACACAACACACAAGACTTGCTAAAAACACACAACACAGATGACACTCTGTACTTCGCACACGCGATCTATACGCTACAGACTGTAAAGGTACGGTATAGTAAACACACATGCCATTCTGGTGTGTTAATCTTCTGTACTCGATGTGAGAGCATATGCTCTAGAAATATTATTCACAATCCATTGTGTGTGTGTGTGTGTGTGTGTGTGTGTGTGTGTGTGTGTGTGTGTGTGTGTGTGTGTGTGTGTGTGTGTGTGTGTGTGTGTGTGTGTGTGTGTGTGTGTGTGTGTGTGTGTGTGTGTGTGTGTGTGTGTGTGTGTGTGTAGGAGGCCCTGTCAACCATGGCTGTGTGGTTGAAGCAGCACCAGAAGGAGGTAGTGATCCTGTCCTGTTCCCACTTCTACCTGCTGACTGACTCTGAGCACCAGGCCCTGGTCTGCTACATCACTCAGCTGTTTAAAGACAAACTCTGCCCCCCACAGGTACAGGATAGACAAGACCCCACTACTGCCTGTCTCAGTCAGGGTTGGGGTCAGTTCAGTTTTCAGAAAGTGGTGTCAGTTGGGGTGAGTTCGTGTTTTCAGGAAGTGGTGTTAGTTGGGGTGAGTTCACGTTTTCAGGAAGTGGTGCCAGTTGGGGTGAGTTCACGTTTTCAGGAAGTGGTGCCAGTTGGGGTGAGTTCACCTTTTCAGGAAGTGGTGCCAGTTGGGGTGAGTTCACCTTTTCAGGAAGTGGTGCCAGTTGGGGTGAGTTCACGTTTTCAGGAAGTGGTGCCAGTTGGGGTGAGTTCACCTTTTCAGGAAGTGGTGTTAGTTGGGGTGAGTTCACGTTTTCAGGAAGTGGTGCCAGTTGGGGTGAGTTCACGTTTTCAGGAAGTGGTGTTAGTTGGGGTGAGTTCACGTTTTCAGGAAGTGGTGCCAGTTGGGGTGAGTTCACGTTTTCAGGAAGTGGTGCCAGTTGGGGTGAGTTCACGTTTTCAGGAAGTGGTGCCAGTTGGGGTGAGTTCACGTTTTCTGGAAGTGGTGCCAGTTGGGGTGAGTTCACGTTTTCAGGAAGTGGTGCCAGTTGGGGTGAGTTCACGTTTTCAGGAAGTGGTGCCAGTTGGGGTGAGTTCACGTTTTCTGGAAGTGGTGCCAGTTGGGGTGAGTTTGCGTTTTCAGGAAGTGGTGCCAGTTGGGGTGAGTTCGTGTTTTCATGAAGTGGTGCCAGTTGGGGTGAGTTCGTGTTTTCAGGAAGTGGTGCCAGTTGGGGTGAGTTCACGTTTTCAGGAAGTGGTGCCAGTTGGGGTGAGTTCACGTTTTCAGGAAGTGGTGCCAGTTGGGGTGAGTTCGTGTTTTCAGGAAGTGGTGTTAGTTGGGGTCAGATAAGTTTTCAGGAAGTGAAGTGTCCATTGTTTTCTGTGTTTTATTGGCATGAAAGGTGAATGAACTCTCGTGTATGTGTGTGTAGGAGACTCCCTATCTGAGCCAGTGCTGGGATCTGGGGCAGCAAGTCATCATTTCGTACGACAATGAGACGATTCTTCACCAACACAAGGAACTGTGGCCTAAGATCCCTTACTGGTACGCTCTGTGTGTGGGACTCTGTGTGTGGGACTCTGTGTGGATGTGTGTTAAACCTGTAACCTTTGACCCTTTACAGGTACGCTGACTCGGCAGACCCCAAAGAGGTAATTTCTTACCTGGAGGAGCGGCAGAAGGCCCAAGGAAGAGCAGGTTAGTGTGTGTGTGTGTGTGTGTGTGTGTGTGTGTGTGTGTGTGTGTGTGTGTGTGTGTGTGTGTGTGTGCGTGCGCGCGTGGGCTTGCGTGTCCTTTGATTGACAGCTGAGCTCTTTGATTGACAGCTCATTTCTTCACCTCGGGGCTGAACCTGACGGAGGATACTGCTGTGGTGGTCTGCAACCCCTGTCTGACGATGAGGAAGTTAACGATGAAGAGTTTCTCCCTGCTGCTGGACTGGGTGGAGAAGCAGACTCCTGGACCGGACCAGACCGCTGTCAACATCATTTGTGGAGACTTTGTGGGTCTGAACCACTTTGCCTCTGTGGTTATCGGGCTCAATAAGAAACTACTGAAGACAGAGAGCCACAGATGACTCACAAGGGACGGAGTGAGAAAGAGACCGACAGATTAACATGCACAGAATCCCAAATGGCTTCTAGCTCCTTCTCCCTATGCAGTTGTGGAGATCTGAGAGGTTTGGTTAGGTATAATCAACATGTTACTCTGATACACTAGATCAGGGGTGTCAAACTCATTCCATGGAGGGCCTACTGTCTGTGGGTTTTTTGGTTTTTCCTTTCATTTACACCTAGACAACCAGGTGAGGGGAGTTCCTTACTAATTAGTGACCTTATTTCATCAATCATGTACAAGGGAGGATCGAAAACACGCAGACACTCAGTCCTCTGTGGAATGAGTTTGACACGTGTACTACTAGATCATATGAATGAGTTTGACACGTGCACTACTAGATCATATGAATGAGTTTGACACGTGCACTACTAGATCATATGAATGAGTTTGACACGTACACTACTAGATCATATGAATGAGTTTGACACGTACACTACTAGATCATATGAATGAGTTTGACACGTGCACTACTAGATCATATGAATGAGTTTGACACGTACACTACTAGATCATATGAATGAGTTTGACACGTGCACTACTAGATCATATGAATGAGTTTGACACGTGCACTACTAGATCATATGAATGAGTTTGACACGTACACTACTAGATCATATGAATGAGTTTGACACGTACACTACTAGATCATATGAATGAGTTTGACACGTGCACTACTAGATCATATGAATGAGTTTGACACGTACACTACTAGATCATATGAATGAGTTTGACACGTGCACTACTAGATCATATGAATGAGTTTGACACGTGCACTACTAGATCATATGAATGAGTTTGACACGTACACTACTAGATCATATGAATGAGTTTGACACGTACACTACTAGATCATATGAATGAGTTTGACACGTGCACTACTAGATCATATGAATGAGTTTGACACGTACACTACTAGATCATATGAATGAGTTTGACACGTACACTACTAGATCATATGAATGAGTTTGACACGTGCACTGCTAGATCATATGAACGAGTTCCCATGTTTCCCTACGTCTACCTAGAGCACAGGGTGTCAGGTTTACTGTGTTGTTAATGAGTATGATGGATACAATCAGAGGTTTTTACATTCTAAAGTGATGCCAAAGGAAAAGTTCCATCAGATGGACAATATAATTTATTTTCTATTCTATATGCAAATACACTACATGCAGGGGCAAATACATAAATATCTATTGAACTTTTCATCAGTTTGAGGAATCTTTATTTCAAACATAATTAACACTAACAATTGATACGCAAAACAACGCCGGATTCAAAACTTTGAATATTTAAATTCCTATACAAAATTCTTGCAACTAATAGAATGTTATATATATATGGGGGATACAATCTTCCCAGCTCTGCAGATTCTGCTGTGAGGAGGCAGAGTCATTAGATCATTTATTTTGATATTGTCCTTATGTAGCTCGTTTTTGGTCACAGGTCCAGGAATGGCTGAAGAATTGCAACATTTGCCTAGAACTAACGCTACAGATAGCAATACTGGGTGATTTGAAAAGCCATAGTCAATCAATCAATAATATAATTATTTTAGCAAAAATGTTTATTTTTAATTTACAATCTGTAGAAGCTATGAGAATAGGAAGGTTCAAATCTTTTGTGAAGCATCACAGCACAGTTGAAAAATATATGGCAAATAGAAATCCGAAATGGATGATGTTGAGAGATAGATGGGAGGGGTTGAATGGAGCTGAAGGGTGGGACTAATAACAAGATAAACAATGTAAAACATACGGGATCTGTAAAATGTATATAGGTTCGGAACTTTTGTGAAATAGCACAGTTACAAATAGAAATCAAACTGGATGGACATCAGAAATAGAGGAAGGACTAAGAACAAACAAGAGAGAACTATTGTAAAGTAGACCGTGTCTGTAAAATGTGTATAAGGTGTATAAATTGAAGGTAAAAGCAGAAGTGTTTATTAGTTTACTCCAATTGGGGGATCAGTGGTGGGGTTTGCAGGGAATAATAATAAAGGTATATTCTTTTTAAAAGTATGTATGTCTATATAGGTATGTGTATGTATATGTATGCATGCGTGTATGGATATATATATTTACCAAAAAAATATGGGGGATTGGAAATGATGCAGACAATTACATTGGAAGCAACATTCTTTCCGCAATATTAAGCTGATCCACCCCTTTAAAAAAATATTTTTAAAACATTTAAAAATACATTTAAACATTTTTAAAAACACTAACAACACCGTGAAATAGTCATGTTACAGCAGGTGTGACTTTATAAAATAAACCACTTCCTCACAGCTGAGAATGAATACCCTGAGAAACTGTCATGTAAACTGTGTGCTGCCCTCCTGTGTTCAAACAGCAGAAGTGCAGTAAAACATGTTGTAGGGACAGATCTGTTGGCACTAGTTTAATTTTCTAGAGGAAACTAAAACAGAAGCTAACAAAAAGGTCGATAAAAGTGTATGGTGAATCAAAATAATAATACATTTAAAATCATATCATAATAAAGGAAAAAGCAGAAATGATGGCAGATCACTGAACAAAAGATACATTTGAACTCACACCTAACAAGGTGCACAATTAATGTCACACCATTAACTAGAAAAATAGATACATTGTAGAAAATATAGTGAACACATACTTTAAATAAACATTGATGTAATTCACAAATGGCAATTCACAGTAAGGCACTTCATTGATACAGCCAGACAGAACAAACTATAAAATTAATAAAGATGGAATATCTAGCAGTTGAAATCTAATTCATGAAATATAATCTAACTCCTTCAAAAGGCAATTATTTCTGAAAAAGAAGCAACATGGCCTCCTGCTCTAAAGTCTCTATATGGGAAGATCTCAACTGCATGTCCTTGTCTCCTTCTCAAAACCAATTGGAGGAGAAGGTCCGAGGGGAAGGAACTCTGGCTTTCTCATGCAATGGGTTTTGAGAAAGATACAGGGAGAGAGGACGCGAGGAGTATGCAATTTACACCTTCCCTATGACTTTGGTTTACCTTCTCTTATCACACGTCCCTTCACATCTCCTTCAGAAGAATCCCATAAGGGCGGATGGAGCGCTCCACAATCCTCCTCCCTTCTTCCTCAGATGTGCCGTCATTAACTGGAACAAGCCAGTAGTCAACTCTCTTACAGATCTTCCGTTGGGCTGGGTTGATGCGGTTCTGAAGGACCATCCTGTAGGTTTTCCCGTTTGTCTTCGACACAAAGTCTCTAGCGTAGCCGCTGGCTTGGCTGAGGTCAGGAGTGGAGTAGATCCCTCGCCCGTAGAGCTGCCTATCTCCTACTTTATAGTGGGACTGGATGATGCCTTTAGCCCCGTCCTCGCTGGTACCGTGATATGACACTGGCCACTCCCTGGGTTCCGAGTATGTCCGAATCCCGTTTGGACCGAGCCATGTGTTATCTCCGTATTTGTCCAGAACCTTCAACGCGATCCGTTTCCATCCACATGGTCGCTTGTAACCCTCATCGCCTCTCACAAAACTCTCAGAGTCGGAAATGTCGGTGAAGTCATAATCGAACTTCCTATCGAAGAATTTTTCCTCATCCACAAAGAGTTCGGTGTTGGTTGCCTTTCTTTTGCCCTCGCTGAAGAAAAGCACTGATAACCCCCATGTCAACCATGAGACAGGGTTGAGCCACTGCAGGAGAGAGGTGACGCCCAGGACAGAACCGATGAGAAAGCCTTCCACAGTCAAAAGGTTTTCAGGTGTCTTGCCAGGGTTGTTCCTCTGAAAGTCGGACAAGGGCCTCACCGTGGCTCCCATTGCCACTGATAGGGCCTCATAGCGTACACCCTCGTCAAGCATGACTGGTCTGAGAACAGTTGTTAAAAGTGAAAGCCTCTCAAACCAGTAAGGATATGTGTCTGTAGCTGATCGTGGAGCAATCGTTAGCAGCTAACACCTCAAACTTCTCTCAGGCACTTGGTCTGTATTTGTCCATTGTCTTTGCAAACTAACCGAATTAAAAACCTTCTGGCTACTACAGAAATACTGTCTCCACCCACATAGACAGACTTTCAGTTTCATTTTTAGTCGTGGCAGGGGACAAGGCTTATAAACAGGAAATCAATAGCAGACTAGCTGGGACATAACTTGACTGAATAGAAAGTAAATCCTGCACCACAGGAGCTCACCTCCAGCACACACATACACACTGTGGACTTTGGACTGATCTGAATTTATATGTAGGCTAGTTAACTTGTGAATCTTCTGTGAACTTTTACTCAAATGCTGAACTAGCATAGGCATACTTTATATTTTATCTCAGACTTTTATAGCCTACTGGGCTCATAGAGAGCTAGTCTCTCACATGACCTTTATAGCCTACTGGGCTCATAGAGAGCTAGTCTCTCACATGACTTTTATAGCCTACTGGACTCATAGAGAGCTAGTCTCTCACATGACTTTTATAGCCTACTGGGCTCATAGAGAGCTAGTCTCTCACATGACTTTTATAGCCTACTGGGCTCATAGAGAGCTAGTCTCTCACATGACTTTTATAGCCTACTGGACTCATAGAGAGCTAGTCTCTCACATGACTTTTATAGCCTACTGGGCTCATAGAGAGCTAGTCTCTCACATGACATATATACCTACTGGACTCATAGAGAGCTAGTCTCTCACATGACTTTTATAGCCTACTGGGCTCATAGAGAGCTAGTCTCTCACATGACTTTTATAGCCTACTGGGCTCATAGAGAGCTAGTCTCTCACATGACTTTTATAGCCTACTAGGCTCATAGAGAGCTAGTCTCTCACATGACTTTTATATCCTACTGGACTCATAGAGAGCTAGTCTCTCACATGACATCTATAGCCTACTGGGCTCATAGAGAGCTAGTCTCTCACATGACTTTTATAGCCTACTGGGCTCATAGAGAGCTAGTCTCTCACATGACATCTATAGCCTACTGGGCTCATAGAGAGCTAGTCTCTCACATGACATCTATAGCCTACTGGGCTCATAGAGAGCTAGTCTCTCACATGACTTTTATAGCCTACTGGGCTCATAGAGAGCTAGTCTCTCACATGACATCTATAGCCTACTGGACTCATAGAGAGCTAGTCTCTCACATGACTTTTATAGCCTACTGGGCTCATAGAGAGCTAGTCTCTCACATGATATTTATAGCCTACTGGGCTCATAGAGAGCTAGTCTCTCACATGACTTTTATAGCCTACTGGGCTCATAGAGAGCTAGTCTCTCACATGACTTTTATAGCCTACTGGGCTCATAGAGAGCTAGTCTCTCACATGACTTTTATAGCCTACTGGGCTCATAGAGAGCTAGTCTCTCACATGACATTTATAGCCTACTGGGCTCATAGAGAGCTAGTCTCTCACATGACTTTTATAGCCTACTGGACTCATAGAGAGCTAGTCTCTCACATGACTTTTATAGCCTACTGGACTCATAGAGAGCTAGTCTCTCACATGACTTTTATAGCCTACTGGACTCATAGAGAGCTAGTCTCTCACATGACATCTATAGCCTACTGGACTCATAGAGAGCTAGTCTCTCACATGACATTTATAGCCTACTGGGCTCATAGAGAGCTAGTCTCTCACATGACTTTTATAGCCTACTGGACTCATAGAGAGCTAGTCTCTCACATGACATTTATAGCCTACTGGGCTCATAGAGAGCTAGTCTCTCACATGACTTTTATAGCCTACTGGGCTCATAGAGAGCTAGTCTCTCACATGACTTTTATAGCCTACTGGGCTCATAGAGAGCTAGTCTCTCACATGACTTTTATAGCCTACTGGGCTCATAGAGAGCTAGTCTCTCACATGACTTTTATAGCCTACTGGACTCATAGAGAGCTAGTCTCTCACATGACATCTATAGCCTACTGGACTCATAGAGAGCTAGTCTCTCACATGACATTTATAGCCTACTGAACTCATAGAGAGCTAGTCTCTCACATGACTTTTATAGCCTACTGGACTCATAGAGAGCTAGTCTCTCACATGACATTTATAGCCTACTGGGCTCATAGAGAGCTAGTCTCTCACATGACTTTTATAGCCTACTGGGCTCATAGAGAGCTAGTCTCTCACATGACTTTTATAGCCTACTGGGCTCATAGAGAGCTAGTCTCTCACATGACTTTTATAGCCTACTGGACTCATAGAGAGCTAGTCTCTCACATGACTTTTATAGCCTACTGGGCTCATAGAGAGCTAGTCTCTCACATGACATATATACCTACTGGACTCATAGAGAGCTAGTCTCTCACATGACTTTTATAGCCTACTGGGCTCATAGAGAGCTAGTCTCTCACATGACTTTTATAGCCTACTGGGCTCATAGAGAGCTAGTCTCTCACATGACTTTTATAGCCTACTAGGCTCATAGAGAGCTAGTCTCTCACATGACTTTTATAGCCTACTGGACTCATAGAGAGCTAGTCTCTCACATGACATCTATAGCCTACTGGGCTCATAGAGAGCTAGTCTCTCACATGACTTTTATAGCCTACTGGGCTCATAGAGAGCTAGTCTCTCACATGACTTTTATAGCCTACTGGACTCATAGAGAGCTAGTCTCTCACATGACATCTATAGCCTACTGGGCTCATAGAGAGCTAGTCTCTCACATGACTTTTATAGCCTACTGGGCTCATAGAGAGCTAGTCTCTCACATGACTCTTATAGCCTACTGGGCTCATAGAGAGCTAGTCTCTCACATGACATCTATAGCCTACTGGGCTCATAGAGAGCTAGTCTCTCACATGACTTTTATAGCCTACTGGGCTCATAGAGAGCTAGTCTCTCACATGACATCTATAGCCTACTGGACTCATAGAGAGCTAGTCTCTCACATGACTTTTATAGCCTACTGGGCTCATAGAGAGCTAGTCTCTCACATGACTCTTATAGCCTACTGGGCTCATAGAGAGCTAGTCTCTCACATGACATCTATAGCCTACTGGGCTCATAGAGAGCTAGTCTCTCACATGACTTTTATAGCCTACTGGGCTCATAGAGAGCTAGTCTCTCACATGACATCTATAGCCTACTGGACTCATAGAGAGCTAGTCTCTCACATGACTTTTATAGCCTACTGGGCTCATAGAGAGCTAGTCTCTCACATGACATTTATAGCCTACTGGGCTCATAGAGAGCTAGTCTCTCACATGACTTTTATAGCCTACTGGGCTCATAGAGAGCTAGTCTCTCACATGACTTTTATAGCCTACTGGGCTCATAGAGAGCTAGTCTCTCACATGACTTTTATAGCCTACTGGGCTCATAGAGAGCTAGTCTCTCACATGACTTTTATAGCCTACTGGACTCATAGAGAGCTAGTCTCTCACATGACATCTATAGCCTACTGGACTCATAGAGAGCTAGTCTCTCACATGACATTTATAGCCTACTGGACTCATAGAGAGCTAGTCTCTCACATGACATTTATAGCCTACTGGGCTCATAGAGAGCTAGTCTCTCACATGACATTTATAGCCTACTGGACTCATAGAGAGCTAGTCTCTCACATGACTTTTATAGCCTACTGGACTCATAGAGAGCTAGTCTCTCACATGACATTTATAGCCTACTGGGCTCATAGAGAGCTAGTCTCTCACATGACTTTTATAGCCTACTGGGCTCATAGAGAGCTAGTCTCTCACATGACTTTTATAGCCTACTGGGCTCATAGAGAGCTAGTCTCTCACATGACTTTTATAGCCTACTGGGCTCATAGAGAGCTAGTCTCTCACATGACTTTTATAGCCTACTGGACTCATAGAGAGCTAGTCTCTCACATGACATCTATAGCCTACTGGACTCATAGAGAGCTAGTCTCTCACATGACATTTATAGCCTACTGAACTCATAGAGAGCTAGTCTCTCACATGACTTTTATAGCCTACTGGACTCATAGAGAGCTAGTCTCTCACATGACATTTATAGCCTACTGGGCTCATAGAGAGCTAGTCTCTCACATGACTTTTATAGCCTACTGGACTCATAGAGAGCTAGTCTCTCACATGACATCTATAGTCTACTGGGCTCATAGAGAGCTAGTCTCTCACATGACTTTTATAGCCTACTGGACTCATAGAGAGCTAGTCTCTCACATGACTTTTATAGCCTACTGGGCTCATAGAGAGCTAGTCTCTCACATTATGAGCCCAGTAGGCTATAAAAGTAGAGAGCTAGTCTCTCACATGACATCTATAGCCTACTGGACTCATAGAGAGCTAGTCTCTCACATGACATCTATAGCCTACTGGGCTCACAGAGAGCTAGTCTCTCACATGACTTTTATAGCCTACTGGGCTCATAGAGAGCTAGTCTCTCACATGACTTTTATAGCCTACTGGGCTCATAGAGAGCTAGTCTCTCACATGATTTTGTTGGGAGGAGTGACTATGGACTTCCAATGGCTACAATGTAGAAACAGTACAAATGAAGCAAAACCCTTGAATGAGTAGGTCTATCTCTCTTGGATGTGCGTGGTTGGGTGTTGTTCCTCTGTGTGATTTATATGTAAGGACATTTTCTCACATGCATCCTCTAGAATCTGCAGTGTTCCAGAAATATTAACGAGAAAGTCCTCTAACCTGGTCTCACTCTTTTCTGCCTCTTTCCAAGAAACAACTTCTACCTACTGCAAATGAAAGGGGGGCAGGCTATCTGCCGGTATGGACCGTGTTGAAACAGTTCGAGTGAGTTAAAAACTTTACTTCAAACCCCCAAAATCTTTTAGTTATGATTTATTTATTTGAAAGAAATGTGTAACATGTTATCTTCCTTAGAAAATGATGGCCATGTTAACAACAATGATTTAATTAGCTAAATAAAAATACAGTTAGGCCCAAGATACGTGTTGATTTGAAACCAGCATCATTTCCTCTTTAGCCCTTGCCGTGGGTCCCTGCTGTTGCCCATAGGGTCGGTGACAGGACCTCCGTTGCCTTGCCCAGGACCTCCGTTGCCTCGCCCATTCTGCCGTCCTGTGCTCCCATAGGTTGGATTCTGGGAGAGCGGAGAGCATTCATTGGAAGAGTATGTGTGGGTGGGGACTGAGGGGGTGGAGCTTTGCCTGACAGAAGAACTGTTCTGGGACTCAACTTTAGACTGGAGAGAGGAGGATGAGATGAACAGAGAGAAAGGAAGAGGTGATGGGGAGGAGGGGAGATGTAGAAAATAACATGTATAATAAAATGTATAGATCATTCTGGTGTGTGTACTCACCGGCCTGTTGGCCTGGGCCAGTACCTCTGCGTTTGGTTCACTAAAGTTTGGCACCTCAGAGAAGACCATGCAAAAACTACAATACAACACAGATCAATACCTTACCTAAATCTACAACACATTAACATCCAAGCCAACCGTTTGTGTGTCTTACTCTCCTATCTTCTGCAGGTCTCCTCCTCTGCCTGTGTAAAGAGTCAGACAGCCCTTCCACAGGGATGCATAGCTGACGAGAGAGAAACAGACAGACGACAGAGAGAGAGAGAGTGAGACTGAGCTGCACTTCCTAACCTTTTCAAATGTATGACCATATTAGAGACACATATTTCCCTCAGATTACACAGACCCACAAAGAACTCGAAAACAAATCCAACTTTGATAAAGTCCCATATCTATTGGGTGAAATACCACAGTGTGCAATTACAACAGCAAGATAACTGTTGCCACAAGAAAAGAGCAACCAGTGAAGAACAAACACCATTGTAAATACAACCCATACCTTATTTTCCCTTTTTTACTTTAACTATTTGCACATCATTACAACACTGTATATTGACATTAGAATTGACAGAGAGAGAGACAGAACAAAATAAATGACTGTCTGTCTAGATAGATAGATAGATAGATAGATAGATAGATAGATAGATAGATAGATAGATAGATAGATAGATAGATAGATACCCTCGTGTGAGACGGAGGATGTCTCCTGGCTGGATGAGTCCACCCAACTCGTCCCACACAGACAGGGTGATGCACCCACTCTTATCAGCCACCTGACAGGGGAGGGAGGGAGAAAAGGGGAGAGGGAGTAGAATAGAAAAGGATTGTGAAAGAGAGCAATTATCCCACTTTACAGGAGAGAGGTAGAGAAGGTTTGCATGAAGGAGAGAGCGAAAATAATGAGGAAATGATCCCCACCTTGCAGGAGCGAACCTCATGCCCATCCTTTGTTTTAGTTACCCTTCCTTCAGGTGGAGGGAATGAGAGAGTGAACAAAGTTTGCATTCATTCATTCATCACCAAATGAAACACATCATTTAAAAAAAATAAAAAAAACATTTTACTGTCATTCACCACTCACCCATTTCCAACACGATAAAGATTACATTTATATTCTTCAATCCCGACTTTATGTCTTTTATCAAGAATTGATCATCGTTTGGCACATTGGCGAACATATTTGATTAAAGTCACTAAAGCGAGACAAGTAGTGATGGTGGAAATCGTTCAAAGCAGGTTCTAATTAATTTACAGCTGTCAAAATTAGGGAGACGAGAAAAACACATGTTTATCAAGGGGGCGTGTTACGTTCAGAGCTCATTCCCCCATAATAAAGCATAAATTCTCCATATAGCTATTTCGAAATCCAAATAAGCCTATTTAAGCAGAAGTTGGTTTTGTCGATATACTTGCCGTGTTTTCTTTAATACAACTGCAAATACTAAAAGCGAACAATCGTCACGAACAGGATTCGAACCTGTGCGGGGAAACCCCATTGGATTTCGAGTCCAACGCCTTAACCTCTCGGCCACCGTGACTGTGCATATTACTGGTGGTAACAATGATATAGAAACCTTCTTACATATTGGGATATTTGGCTAGGTATTTTATTGAGAAGCTAGTTACGTTAGATAAGTGGTATTGTAAGAGAGCGCTGGTTTTATACTGCATCCTTGCTTTTCTTTGTAGCTATGTATTGTAAATAAACTGAAGGTAAGTCATTTTCTCTTTTCCTGTCCTGCGCTGTAGTTCTCCGAATTGCCACAGGGTGGCGCCTATACACTGCCGACGAGATGGGTGAGGCCAGGGCCACACAGAAATGCACAAAAAAAACAAAATCATAGACCATATCAGACCATAGCTATCTATGTTCAAAAGGTTTATAATGTAATGTTTACAATGTATATTGTAAAATATGACAAACATGTGAATAAAATATAAATGAAGAACAACAAAAGCAATGAAAAGTTAGTCCTTATCAAAACAGCTGAATAACTAATTAATCTGGCCTGTAGGCCTACAAGGTTGTAACATTTTTACTACAGAAAATAAATTATTTTACAGATACAGCTTTCATAAATACATTATTTATTTAAATTACAACAATTATGTAATCCTACAAACAACTGTATTAAATTTGCACATAATACTAAGTAAATATTTAAGGGGCACAAATCTATTACAAATACTGAGAGTTCAAGCCAAAACCAGATATTTCCTTGGTCTTAAAATAATTCTAACACAAAAAAGGAAGGAATGTAAATTCCTACATATTCATTAAGCCTATTAGAATATAGTGCCTGGTTATATAGGGCCTGGTTATATACATATCATAGGAGGCTGCTGAGGGGAGGAACGCTAATATTAATGGCTGGAATTGAATGAATAGAATGTTATCAAACACATGGTAACCATGGAAATTCCATGTATTCCATTCCAGCCATTACTATGAGCCAGCCTTCCCCAATTAAGTTGCAACCAGCCACCTGTGATATGTACTGTATATAAGACCTGTGATATGTACTGTATATAAGACCTGTGATATGTACTGTATATCAGACCTGTGATATGTACTGTATATAAGACCTGTGATATGTACTGTATATAAGACCTGTGATATGTACTGTATATAAGACTTGTGATATGTACTGTATATAAGACCTGTGATATGTACTGTATATAAGACTTGTGATATGTACTGTATATAAGACCTGTGATATGTACTGTATATAAGACTTGTGATATGTACTGTATATAAGACCTGTGATATGTACTGTATATAAGACCTGTGATATGTACTGTATATAAGACCTGTGATATGTACTGTATATAAGACCTGTGATATGTACTGTATATAAGACCTGTGATATGTACTGTATATAAGACCTGTGATATGTACTGTATATAAGACCTGTGATATGTACTGTATATAAGACCTGTGATATGTACTGTATATAAGACCTGTGATATGTACTGTATATAAGACCTGTGATATGTACTGTATATAAGACCTGTGATATGTACTGTATATCAGACCTGTGATATGTACTGTATATAAGACCTGTGATATGTACTGTATATAAGACCTGTGATATGTACTGTATATAAGACTTGTGATATGTACTGTATATAAGACCTGTGATATGTACTGTATATAAGACTTGTGATATGTACTGTATATAAGACCTGTGATATGTACTGTATATAAGACTTGTGATATGTACTGTATATAAGACCTGTGATATGTACTGTATATAAGACTTGTGATATGTACTGTATATAAGACCTGTGATATGTACTGTATATAAGACCTGTGATATGTACTGTATATAAGACCTGTGATATGTACTGTATATAAGACCTGTGATATGTACTGTATATAAGACCTGTGATATGTACTGTATATAAGACCTGTGATATGTACTGTATATAAGACCTGTGATATGTACTGTATATAAGACCTGTGATATGTACTGTATATAAGACCTGTGATATGTACTGTATATAAGACATGTGTTACTGACTGTTGAGGGTTGACTTTACAGACTTTGCCAAAAAATTGATTAAGACATGAATAAATTAAATACGTGTGTGTGTGTGTGTGTGTGTGTGTGTGTGTGTGTGTGTGTGTGTGTGTGTGTGTGTGTGTGTGTGTGTGTGTGCGTGTGCGGGTTATATGATGGGGATCTGGGCCTTCTCGTCCTGTTGCTTCTTTACTTCCTGTTGGTACCTAGAAACACAGAGGGACAGGACAAAACAAAAGTTCAAACAGACTAATCATAGGTCTCAGAGAGCAAAGACAAGTTGGCAGGCATACTATCCTTTACATTCAGGCAAGGACCCTGACAGATCAATTTAGCCCTCTGTTTTTTAAAGTGTAAACAAATGAAAGATAATGACCATGGTTATAGAGTAATTTTTTTTTATATGAACTTAAGTAATCTTGCAAAATACAAGTCTCAGGACCAGTTTGCCAACAAAAAAATGTGTCTGTAAAAAGTTCCAAACTGGTATAGACACCATGTCCAAGGACAATGGACTGTCATAAATTAATCTGTTTTTGACCAAACACACTTTGCCCTGCAAAGCAGTACTGTATATTTATTAACAATGTTATTGTCAGACAATGGCATTGATTGACATACACCCCATCAGAATTTTGTTTTTATTTCCCTTTTTTTCTCCTTATAGGGTTTGATTGAATATGGGCCCACTGCCATGCATGTCAGTTTGCATAGCTCTGTGTCTAACTATGGAGTCTGTCCCACTCACATCCAGATTCTAACAAGTTGGTTGGCTCCTGCCAATCCAAGAAAACCGTTGACAAAAAAGAGACCCCAGTTCTTTGGAATAATGACAAGAGAATATCGGGACCAAATAACACCTGGAAAATAGAGGGGCGACAAGACAGGTAAAGAGACAGGTAAAGAGACAGGTAAAGTTGGAGCATCTGAATGTTTTTCAGCTTCAGGAATTTGTTACTGTTGTATAGTGGATGTAAATGTCAAACATTGTCTTTCCCCACTTTCCCACAATGTCCATTACCTGTAGTCATGAGTACTCCAGACTGAGAGAGACTCAATTTATCAGCTGGCCGTGTCATATCAGCCATGCCAGCCATAACCAGGCCCTGTAGAGAGAGATAAAGAGAGAGAGAGAGAGAGAGAGAGAGAGAGAGAGAGAGAGAGAGAGAGAGAGAGAGAGAGAGAGAGACAGAGAGAGACAGAGAGAGACAGAGAGAGAGAGATACATACATACTTTTAGCTCCATTATAAGCTGTCCAGCACATGAGACACTTGTTAAAGATATCAACTCTTACCCATTTACACACTGGTGCCCAGAAGAAGACTGTCTTTGGGCCTACAAACAGAAACATATCAGTGTTTATTTAGAAAGGTTAGAAATGAAAGTTGAGTACAATTACACAAATTTACAATGATTCATGTGAGAGTTAGTTTTGTGTAAACAGTTGGTTGATAATGCAACAAAGAGATCACACTGCTTGAATCAACATGGTTTCCACATAATTTCAATGAAATGAAGTTGAACCAATGTGGAATAGACGTTGAATTGACGTCTGAGTGGGATATGCCAAAGCAGTTAGGCATGAAAACGTTCCATAAATAGATCAACGTTGTGCAGCATTAAACTGTCCAATCATTTCATTTGTTGTTGAGGAGTGAAATATAAAGATGAAATAGAGAGATAAAGTGAAACTGAAAGTGACTGGAATCAGTATCTTCCTGTGGTTTTAACAACGGTTATTCTCCTGCTCTCTTCTTGCCAATTGAAAACTTGCCAAGGGCTATAATTTACTGAAGAGTGCTAAACATGGTGGTTGAACGTCACTTAGCTTCAGACACATTATCCATTCATAGTCTTCCCTTCTCTTGTCTATTTCACAGCTAGGCTGGTTGTTTTATCAACTATAATAACTTGGTTTTACTTAATTGTTTTGCTTTTAATCTTCGTTATGATTTTAATCTCATCTCTGTATCATTATGCTCCCAAACTATTTTGATATTAATTAACAACATCCCATGAACCAGGAATTGAGAACCACTAATTGGAACAACCTTCTGTCTACCCCCTTCAAGCCACATTAACATACTGTTATAGTTCAGCCCTAGCTCCCCAGGGCTGAGTGACGAGCCCTGTGTACTCCCTCATCAGCATTCAGATTAGCAGCATCAACACGGTTTGTCCTTATTCACCTCTAAGTTAAATTCAGCTACAGACTGACGTCGACGCTATACCAACACTGCTGTAATAAAACTATGTTTGCGCCATTCAAGATAACCTCAATGTCAAGGTTGCACATGGTTTGCTAGTCTAGGACTGACTAGTACTGACCAAGGGTCCCCCATCCAAAGTACATGCACTGCTACTGTAGGTTTCAACTCAGGTTTCAACTCAATCTAAGTTTAGAGCACTCATTCATATGCTAAAGAGCACTAGTTCATATGTATCTATTTATGTTGATACAAATGTTTAATGCTCTTGTTTGTCAGTAAATGATAGCAGTCAGTTTCTCCTTTTTGAAAGTGTCTTTAACATCACTCCAACACCCCTCCCCCCAAAAGTCAATTGCTGTGCCAAATGGTAGATTTTATCCAGAATGAATGGAAGAATTCTTATCCAGAATTATCCATAGGTATACAATGGGTGGCTCTAATCCTGAATGCTGATTGTTTAAAACCGCATTCCAGCCGGCTAAGGGTGCGTTCATAAATTCACTCTGGAGTGCCAGAGGGCGTTGTCAGATTGTCTGTTCGTAAATTCTGAGCGTTTCGCTCTCGGAGCGTTTGGAGCGCACACTGGACGCTCTGGTCGAGGAGTAGGGTTGATCTGAGTGTTCTGACCTCACAACGGCTGTCACGCACCCAAGCTAACTGGCTAAAGTTAGCTAGCTTGCTAGCTACTTCCAGACATAAATGAGAGAACACCTCACTCTGACCATTTTACTCGCCCTAGCAGAGCTGGTTAGGCTGTTTTCATGTTATCTAGAGCGTCGGTGACTGTAACTGTGATGCTGGCAACAATTTAATTACGCTTTTTTTGCCGAGGTTTACTGACACCGGCCATATTCAAAGGGTGTTGAGCCTTGTAAATTCATCAGTTATTCTGCTCTCTGGCACACTCAGACGAGTGCTCTGATATCGGAGTATATAACCAGAGCGAATTTACGAACGCACCCTAAATCTATGATGTTAAAATGCCCATTTACTCTGTTCCATCTGATTGATCAATCCACTGTCTCATCAGCCCAGCCAATCAATGTATAAACATGATCTCCACTGTAAAAATCATCTAGACATTTTCTCACATTTCTTTTAGACTAACATTTCGTTACAGCTGAGATTTGTGTATACACCTTGCTGTCTATCTCTCTGATCTCCAGGTGTCCCATAGTAATGAACGTGTAGGGAGTCGGGACAGACAGGCAGGCAGCGTTTCTCTGCCAATCGAAATCGTGAATCGTCTGGCATCATTTTTATGGATACAAAGAAATGCCAATTGAAAAAAAGTTACAATGAAACAAAGTGCAGCTAGTTTTCATTCTTTCCAGTTTATGTTTGAAGTGATTGTGTTCGCTGTGTTGACTAGCTCCTCTGAACAGTGTCCTGTGACGAGGCACCACATTTTCTATGCCAGGAGAAATCGCGCCTCATTAGCTCATTGTTATGGATGGTTCTAAATAAATGTAACTAGAAAACAGATTAAACAAATGCAAATGCGGTTACTTTGCTGTTATTCTGGCTGCACTTTTTGACGTGACAGTAAATTAGCCGTAGTTGGCTAGCTAGCAAGCAAGGAATAAGAACGTTGCCAGCCAGTATGACAATGGAACATTTAGAACGAAGGACTGGTCGCGTCCATAGATACAGAACTAAAAGACTGAACGACTGGGTCGCGTCTCTGGCAACCGAACCGATAGAACCAACGACCAGCCGGCTTGGGTAGCAACCCTAGATTTGTTTCGGAACTATATCTTGTGGAAGGATGCAACAGTATGTATAAATTAATGAAAATAACGTTTTAATGAAAATGTGTCAATCATTATTTGAATATGTTGATAATCCCTTGAAGCCGGTGTTCGGAGTATATATTGGCACGTTTGCCGGCTCTCGACTTGTTATTTTTAATTAATATATTCATACTATTTCATCCTTCCACAAGATATAGTCCCGACACAAATCTGGGGTTGCTACCCAAGCCGGCTGATTGTCCGTTCTATCCGTTCGGTTGCCAGAGACGCTACCCAGTCAATTTAGTATTTTTGTTCTGTATCTATGCACGCGACCAGTCGTCCGTTGTAAATGTTCGTAAATTCAATCTGGAGTGCCAGAGAGCGTTTAGAGTGCGCTCTGGCCATTCGTAAATTCAGAGCTTTGTCAGATTGTCCGTTTGTAAATTCTGAGCGTTTCGCTCTCGGAGCGTTTAGAGCGCACACTGGACGCTCTGGTCGAGGAGTAGGGTTGATCCGAGTGTTCTGACCTCACAACGGCTGTCAAGCACCCAAGCTAACTGGCTAAAGTTAGCTAGCTGGCTAGCTACTTCCAGACATAAATGAGAGAACACCTCATACTCGCCCTAGCAGAACTGGTTAGGCTGTTTTCATAAGTAGGCACAGACAGCAGGCGTCATTTACATGATACATATTGTCTGTACTGTAAGATGGTGAGAACAGTGGAAGTGATGCAGATTTCTCATGTTGAGGTGAGCCTGATAATAATGATGTTCTTACCTGCTGGATGGTTGTAGAAAGGTCTCAGTTTAGCAGGTAGTTTGAGCTCGATCTTGTTAAGAATCCTGTGGTATGAAACTCTAACTCCCACTAAAGCCATGTCTGGAGACAGGAGTTTTATTTCCTACTTTTGTTGAACTTGGTACCGACAGTTCAAAATAAAGAAATAGTATGTGCTGTATTGTAGATCTAGTACACCCTGTCATTGATTGTCTATACTAACTAGAATACAGAATAGCCTGTATGAACCATTGGCAGAAAGCAGGCTCATCTACCCGTAGTGCCTAATCTATTATGTAGGAGTGTCACCTGAGGGGCGGTACTGAAATATAAACCCCGCCCCAAACCCACTGCCATTGGTAGGGAGAGATAGCCCACACTATGAGCCCACCCCATTTCGTAATTCCTAGAAAACAGGGCCACGCTTAGTTTCCAACCTTCGTCTACATATCCGAGAAGCATGTTTGTTCAATATTACATGTTTCTATATGAACGTTCCAAAACGTTGTGTCGTACTGAATGTAATTGTGGACTGTACATGGCAAAGACACAATGTAAACAATAAACTGAAGAAGCCACATTTATATTTTAACTTAGCTTATGATCAAGTTGGCCATTAATAACCTCATGCACATGAGAAGGGTTTCTTCAAGTCAGGAACAGTTTTGTCCAAAATTGAGAATTTATTTTCAATAAATATATACATACCACAACGTCCTAAAATCAGACAAAGAGGTAAAAGGCTAAAACAAAGTGTTACCGTTGAAAAATACAACATTAACCATCATCAGACTCAAATATTCACCATCTTTAAAGTGTTGTGTGAATTTGTAAATGTTTATGTTTCTTTGCCTAATCTTACCTTTTACTAATATTTTACCATCATCCTCACACAGACCTGCCGTCATCCTCACATCATCACCTCATACTTATTAACAGCATGAATTGTGCTTTGCAGAGGGAGGGGTATTATTGAGTTGGAAGATTCTGTGGTGGTTAAAGTCCTCAAAGATGAAATTGCATTTAATCAAGTTAATCAGATCCACTAGTTAGTTAGTGTCGCTAGTTCTAAATAATCCAACAATGGATGGGCCTCTGCTAACTGCTTTATTTTTAGTTCAGCAACCTCTGCTTCTTGTTGCTTCTTTACTTCCTGTTGGTACCTAGAAACACAGAGGGACAGGGTTGACCTCCGACCTTAACAAACCAAAATAAAGGTTCAAACAGACTAATCATAGGTCTCAGAGTGCAAAGACAAGTTGGCAGGCATGCTATCCTTTACATTCAGGCAAGGACCCTGGCAGACTTTATAAAAGTATCCGTATCTCTGATTTGAAAGTGTAACCAAATGAAAGACAAGTAGTTAAAGAGTAACAGATTGTATGATATGGACTGTAGTCTAGTGATCTCACAGAAATAAATACTACTTTTAGGGCCGGTTAGCTAATTCTGCCAAATGCGCGTTCCAAAGCAGTAGACACCACAGACTTATTTAGTGTTGTATCCATAGAGACAGAACAGGATCTACCTTTATCTCTGTGGTTATATCACTCAGTTGACAGGAAAAACACAAGGGCAGAAGGCTTGGCATATAATGTGCCTGGTTTAAACCACAACAAAGAAGGCAAAGCCCAAGGACAATGTCACTAGCTGTCATAAATGTGTGACCAAGCACACTTTGCCCTTCAGAGCGGTACTGTGTATTTAACAAGCCTGTTGTCAGACAATGACTGACATATGGTACATTGACACATTTTTATGATTTTTCCCCCCTAATATGGTTTGATTGAATAGGGCACAAGTTGGTGTGTAGCTCTGTATCTAACTGTCTGTTCCACTCACATCCAGATTCTAAAGAGTTGGGTGGCTCCTGACGCACCAAGAAAACAGTTGCAACAAAACAGAAACCAATTCTTGGGAATGATGACCAGGGACCATCTGGACCAAATAACACCTGTAAAGTAGTGGAGAGACAGGTAAAGGGACAGGTACAGGGACAGGTAAAGGGACAGGTAAAGTTGGAGCATCTGAATGTTGTTTTTGCTTCAGAAATGTGTTACTGTTGCATAATGCGTATAAAAATCCAATATTTGCTTTTCCTACTTTTTTCATAATTTTGAGGGCTAAGAGTATGTCAGTGTTGTAAGTGGGGGTACCGGCTAGGAGACATTTGACCAGGATCAGGGCTAGTCGGTGTTGTATGTGGGGGTACCGGCTAGGAGACATCTGACCAGGATCAGGGATAATCAGTGTTGCATGTGAGGGTACCGGCTAGGAGACATCTGACCAGGATCAGGGCTAGTCAGTGTTGTATGTGAGGGTACCGGCTAGGAGACATCTGACCAGGATCAGGGCTAGTCAGTGTTGTATGTGGGGGTACCGGCTAGGAGACATCTGACCAGGATCAGGGCTAGTCAGTGTTGTATGTGAGGGTACCGACTAGGAGACATCTGACCAGGATCAAGGCTAGTCAGTGTTGTATGTGAGGGTACCGGCTAGGAGACATCTGACCAGGATCAGGGCTAGTCAGTGTTGTATGTGAGGGTACCGGCTAGGAGACATCTGACCAGGATCAGGGCTAGTCAGTGTTGTATGTGAGGGTACCGACTAGGAGACATCTGACCAGGATCAAGGCTAGTCAGTGTTGTATGTGAGGGTACCGGCTAGGAGACATCTGACCAGGATCAGGGCTAGTCAGTGTTGTATGTGAGGGTACCGGCTAGGAGACATCTGACCAGGATCAGGGCTAGTCAGTGTTGTATGTGAGGGTACCGGCTAGGAGACATCTGACCAGGATCAAGGCTAGTCAGTGTTGTATGTGAGGGTACCGGCTAGGAGACATCTGACCAGGATCAGGGCTAGTCAGTGTTGCATGTGAGGGTACCGGCTAGGAGACATCTGACCAGGATCAGGGCTAGTCAGTGTTGTATGTGAGGGTACCGGCTAGGAGACATCTGACCAGGATCAGGGCTAGTCAGTGTTGTATGTGAGGGTACCGGCTAGGAGACATCTGACCAGGATCAGGGCTAGTCAGTGTTGTATGTGAGAGTACCGGCTAGGAGACATCTGACCAGGATCAGGGCTAGTCAGTGTTGTATTTGAGGGTACCGGCTAGGAGACATCTGACCAGGATCAGGGCTAGTCAGTGTTGTATGTGAGGGTACCGGCTAGGAGACATCTGACCAGGATCAAGGCTAGTCAGTGTTGTATGTGAGGGTACCGGCTAGGAGACATCTGACCAGGATCAGGGCTAGCTCTGGTGAGACTCGGTGGTCGGCCAGCCCAAGCAGGTTATTGTTGGTTCAAGTGATGGTGACCAAAATAAATATTTACATAAAGGAAAATACAAAGGCATGCTCAAAAGATTCCCAGAGTAACACCTGGCTAGCACAGCCCAGCACCTGACCCGGTTGCTGCTGCCACCTAGGGATGGGTTTGGAAGTGGAAAATGGATACCTTAACACAAATCAACAGCTAATGACATCACGTTGTGGAAAACGTCCAGTAGTGGTTTGTAACTAGCCATATCCGAGGACCAAAACACGATATTCATCTCTAATTGAAAATAGTCTGCGATAGAGTAGTCTCAAACAGGCACGGGTCATCTTGTGTAATTTAAGGACAGTGCTATCACACAGGGACATACCATTACAGTCCTTGTTAACAGTCAGTGGGGCTTTTACAAGCAGCAATGGAAAACCCATGATGCAGGGGCAGGTGTGAAAGTGCCATGCCATCATGTCTGAATCCATGCCAGTAATTATATAAGTGAACTGTTCATCTGAAGGGTCATCAAGCTACACACTCTCTCACATGCACTCATGCACACACTCGCACACACACATTCACACACTCGCACACACACATTCACACACTCGCACACACGCATGCACACGCACAGGCACACACACATTCACACACTCGCACACACACATTCACACACTCGCACACACGCATGCACACGCACAAGCACACACACATTCACACACTCGCACACACACATTCACACACTCGCACACACACATTCACACACTCGCACACACACATTCACACACTCGCACACACGCATGCACACGCACAGGCACACACACATTCACACACTCGCACACACACATTCACACACTCGCACACACGCATGCACACGCACAGGCACACACACATTCACACACTCGCACACACACATGCACACGCACACACACACAACACACACAAACACACACTTCCTGTCCTCTCTGTCCTCATTGCTCCATTACCTGTAGTCATGAGTACTCCAGACTGAGAGAGACTCAATTTATCAGCTGGTCGGGTCATATCAGCCAGACCTGCGAAAACAAGACCCTGTAGAAAGAGACAGAGACAGAGACAGAGACAGAGAGAGAGAGAGAGACAGAGAGACAGAGAGACAGAGAGACACAGAGAGAGAGAGAGAGAGAGAGAGAGAGAGAGAGAGAGAGAGAGAGAGAGAGAGAGACAGAGAGGAACAGAGAGAGAGAGAGAGAGAGACAGAGAGAAACAGAGAGCGAGAGAGAGACAGAGAGAGAGACATAGAGAGAGAGAGAAACAGAGAGAGAGAGAGAGCGAAAGAGAGAGAGGGAGACAGAGAGAGAGGGGGGGCCACACAACCATGCATATGTGTACTACATCATAGGACCATTATATAACACATTGTTTGGAGGGTCGGAGAGTGGATCATTAACTGTATGGAATATTAAGATTAGACAGAGGCAGCATACAGGAGCTTATAAAATGTGACTTCATTCTCTAGAAGCGACCTCAATCAGTTCACGTGACAGAAAGGAATTTGTAGACACAGGTCAGGCATTACTAATTAATTATTATTAACTCCCATTTCCACTCTTACATGCAATTGCTTCTTATGAGTTTCTGTATGCTGCCTCTGTGGAGTCTTAATTTCCCGTGTGGCTCAGTTGACAGAGCAGGCCGTTGCAACGCCAGGGTTGTGGGTTCGATTCCCATGAGGGACCAGTACAAAACTGTATGCACTCAGTATAAGAGTGTCTGCTCAATGACCAACATGTTAAACTCTCCGAACCCTCTAAACACTCTCTGAACCCTCTAAACACTCTCCGAACCCTCTAAACACTCTCAGAACTCTCTGAACCCTCTAAACACTCTCTGAACCGTCTAAAAACTCTCCGAGCACTCTAAACACTCTCAGAACTCTCTGAACCCTCTAAACACTCTCTGAACCCTCTAAACACTCTCCGAACCCTCTAAACACTCTAAACACTCTCAGAACCCTCTAAACACTCTCAGAACCCTCTAAACACTCTCAGAACCCTCTAAACACTCTCAGAACCCTCTAAACACTCTCAGAACCCTCTAAACACCCTCAGAACCCTCTAAACACTCTCAGAACTCTCTGAACCCTCTAAAAACTCTCAGAGTACTGTAAACACTCTCAGAACCCTCTAAACACTCTCAGAACTCTCTGAACCCTCTAAACACTCTCAGAACCCTCAAAACACTATCTGAGCCCTCTAAACACTCACCGAACCCTCTAAACACTCTCAGAACCCTCTCAACACTCTCAGAACCCTCAAAACACTATCTGAACCCTCTAAAAACTCTCAGAGCCCTCTAAACACTCACCGAACCCTCTAAACACTCTCTGAACCCTATAAACACTCGCAGAACCCTCAAAACACTTTCTGAACCCTCTAAAAACTATCAGAACCCTCAAAACATTCTCAGAACCCTCAAAACATTCTCTGATCCCTCTAAACACTCCCAGAACCCTCAAAACACTCACAGAACCCTCAAAACACTCTCTGAACCATCTAACAACTCTCAGAACCCTCAAAACACTATTGGAACCCTCTAAAAACTCTCTGAACCCTCTAAACTGCTTCACTGCAAATCTTTTAACACTTACCCATTTACACACTGGTGCCCAGAAGAAAACTGTCTTTGGACCTACAGACGAAATAAAACGTGGTTTAATTATTAAGGTTAATTATTATAAGGTTAGCAATGACAGTTGTGTTGAATACATAACGTTACAGTTATTTATGTGACATTTAGTTTTGTGCAAAAAGTTGGTTGATTCCACAATAAAATTATATGCCAATTGAACCAGTAGGCCTCAGACTTTCTGTGAAGTGACAGAAGTTGTCAAGCATTAAACTTTGCGACCTGCTTCGTTGTAATAAACGTTTTAAGATGAGGCGACATTGAAAGTGACTGGATAAATCCCTTCCTAGATAATTCCACCTGTTGTCATTCTCATGCCCTCAGCTTGTCTCTATCCTTCCACTGCCTGTACTTCAATGCCGGGCCAATTGAAAACTTGCCAAGGGGGATAATTTATTGAAGAGTGCCAGCATGTAGTGGCATGCACGTCATTTAGTTACACGCCTATTGTCCATTCATAGTCTTCCCTTCTCTTGTCTATTTGATAGCTAGGCTGGTTGTTTTATCAACTATAAATTGTTATTAATGTGTTGTGCTTTTACATCTCATACTGACTTCCCTCTGCTTTATCATGGTGCCAACCTATTTTGATATTAACAACATCCCATGAACCAGGAATGGAGAACCCCTGCTTGGAACAACCTTCTGTGTACCACTCTTCTATAGCTCAGAGATCAGCCCTAACTCCTAGGGACGGACTGGGACCAGAAATCGTCCCAAGCATTTCTAACACACAGGCCCATTTTTTCCCTTGAGACCCCAGATATTAGCCAAATAATTATAATTTTGTCAAAACCCACAATTTTGACAGGCCCACCAGGCTAAAGATGGACCAGCCCATCTGGCATTTGCCAGAATTGCCCTATGACCAGTCCGTCTCTGTTATCTCCCCAGGACTGGAAGAAGAGCCCTGTGTACTAGCTCATCAACGTTCAGATAGTTTGCATGTGACAGACAGACTGGGCAGCATCAAGACTGTTTGTCCTCATTAACCTCAAAGTTATAATCAGCTACACACTCCTCCAGTCACATTGAAACAATTCCAACACTACTATAATAAAACTATGTTTGCTCTATTGACGATGACCCCATCACAGAGGTCACTCGTGACCAGGGGTCCATTCACCAACCCCGATATACTGCTACTGTAAGTTTAATCATTCTTTTGTCCATTAAATAATGTACTTCATAAGGGTGAGGTTAGTGACAGTCACAGTCCCACTATATTGAACATCACTCTTATTTACCAAATAGAAGAGTAGAATACATCCAGAGGTGATAATGATACATTATCTTATCTCATTTTCTAAATATTGAGAAAGTGTATTCTGAAGATGGGGAGACTTTTAGACATGAACCAATAGACACCATGAGGAGACATGAACCAATAGACAACATGAGGAGACATGAACCAATAGACAACATGAGGAGACATGAACCAATAGACAACATGAGGAGACATGAACCAATAGACAATATGAGGAGACATGAACCAATAGACAACATGAGGAGACATGAACCAATAGACAACATGAGGAGACATGAACCAATAGACAACATGAGGAGACATGAACCAATAGACAACATGAGGAGACATGAACCAATAGACAACATGAGGAGAGTGATACAGCCAGGTTAGTAGGACCTGATGCTGTAATATTGATAATGTCCTTACCTGCAGGATGGTTGTAAATGGGTCTCAGTTTACCAGGTAGTAGAAGCTCTATCTGGTTAAGAATCCTGTGGTATGAAGCTCTAACTCCCACTAAAGCCATGTCTGGTGACTGTTGAAACTTGGCACCAACAGTTTAGAATCAAAGTTATATGCGACTTGCTTTATTGTACCACCGGTACACCCTGTCGTTGGGCTACTTGAACTGATCAGACAGAATAGATTGTGTGAACCATTAGCTGACAGCAGGCATGGCTATCATCTATGATGCTTACTGGATGGAATCATCTATTATTGGGGAGGGGGGGTTGTACTGAATGTTAACTCCGCCCCACAACCACTGCCATTGGTAGGGAACAGTGAGCCTATCCTAATTCACTTTCCAAGAATTACACACGTGATTGGAAATGGTACAATGTAAAAAATAAACTGAAGCCAGGCCACTGACTCTTGGACACACTTTCAATTGACATGAAACACATGATCAACTGACGCAATGGATTTAACACAGGTAGGAAGATGTGGTTTCTGTCTGATGAAACTAGAATCTATGGTTATTATTATAATATTATAATAAGGTTATTATATAAATACTGTGGCACTTTGAGATTGTTTATCAAAGAAAAGCACTTTATAAATTCAATGTATTATTATTATTATTATCTAGGCACTAATTTCTACCATAATAATTTGTCCTTGACCAAAACTAACACATACTATCACAGGCTAATTCACAGGCCGATCATCACAAAGAGTTCAATAATATATTTGGGCTCAAGAAGTAGCGGGCTCAAAACAGGGAGGGACAAGGAGTTGTGTGAGGGGGTAATCTGGGCCTGCGCAGTGCTCACGTTCCCTGGCTACATACCATCAGCACGACCTTCTTCATGACAGACCAACGTGAAACTTTTCAGTGTGTTCTATAGATTTGTTCATTCGAGAAAGTCTGCCAACCAGACGACGATACAAAATTGAGACAATTGTAGCGACTGAACTAAAACAGAAGAAGAGTCCAGAAAGAAATTCATTTGTAGCCTAAATTGTCAGACACCATGACTTAAACTTTTTTCGGTGGAGATATTTCAGTAATACTTGCGTAAAGTGTGTTGTTTGTGAGGCCGACAGTGTTTCGACACCATGCCCTGTACCAACAATCTAATTTGGGATATTAGGAAACGCACCATCGGTTCCAACAAAATAAACAACTTTACAAGGAGTAACTACTTAGGTGAGACAAACGTTTTCATTAAATGTGTTATGTACAAATGGTCTAAATACTACTTTATTGTCATTGTATGTGTCAGTTTGTTAGTAACATGTTTTACAACAGCATAGCGCTAGGAATTGATCTAAGACAGACTGTTCTTTTATTAGCAGTGTTTTATATAAATTCATACTTTACAAAGACTACTTATTGTATTTAAACATTTGTGTTGGATAAAATACTAATTGTGTTAAAGGGACTACCTTATGGGATACCTAAAACTGTTCTTATGGTATCATAATGATTTCGTGTAGGAAGAAAAGAGTTTGTTCAAAGGCTGAAACTTGAAGCCACTCTTGATGTCCATGCGGGCTCTGTAAGTACCAACATGCCTGACAGAAGGGATTAACAGTGTAAGTGCAGTGTGATAATTGTATGATATCCTGTGTTTTCAAACTGTTATTGTTTTTCATGACAGGTCAATACGATATGCTGGAACGACACAGGAGAATACATCTTATCTGGATCAGATGATGACAAATTGGTCATCACGAACCCATATAGCCGGAAAGTAAGATGTTTTTTTGGGCCAAAACATTGTTTATGATCAAGGCACCGCACAACACATGCTTCAACCTGTTGTTCAAATGGACGCAGAAGAGACAGAGAGATAATATATGTGCCAATATAAAGTCCTCCACTATTTCTCCACTCTCCAGGTCAAGGCATCCATTACATCATGGCATCGATCCAATATCTTCAGTGCCAAGTTCATGCCCCAAACCAACGACAGAATGATCGTGTCCGCAGCAGCCGACGGCAAGATCTTCCTCACCAACGTAGAGAGGGGTTCCAACATGGACCCTGTGTTGCAGTACCACTGCCATAACGGTGCCGCCTACGAGGTGAGGGGGGGGGGGGGCGTCTGTGTTATCCAGCATTTGAATCTTATCACCATCGGAGTGTAATTCAATAACGATAGTTGATTAATGTATCCAATCTATCACATCTCCATCTACATCACATTTACCTCAACATCTTTTATTGCTGTGGAAGGTAGGACTGGTATGTGGACCATAAATAAGTCCTTGGCATGTTGCTGCAGTGAAAGTCATCTATTCTAAAGCCCACAGAACATATATCAGTAGACAGGAATTCTAATTCTGTTCGACGGCCCAATCAGAGCAGGTTCTATATCTATTCTAAAACCTGTCTATTTCTATTGGTAGATATTGACGGTACCTAGCGACCCTCATTCTTTCCTGTCCTGTGGAGAGGATGGAACAATCCGATGGTTTGATGTCCGAGTTTCTCCTGGCTGCTGGCAAACTAACTGTAAAAAGGTAGGTTTGCGTTATGACAGTCCAAACTCTATTACAGGCAAATGAACAATTCTTATGTAACTATGATGTTATTACTACCATTTTAATGTGTAGTTACATATGTATAAAGGCAACTTCTTTTTACTAATGACTTTTCACCACCATTTTTACCAGCAGTTTTACCTACTACTCAAACAACCGATGTCAGAGTTCCCTTTATGAAGATATCTTGAACTTTTTTTTTTACTAGGACATCCTGATTGACTGTCGGCGAGCAGTAACATCCATGGCCATATCCCCTGTGGAATCCTTCTATCTGGCTACTGGCTGCTCTGACAGCTCAGTCCGTATCTATGACAGGAGAATGCTGGGTACCATAGCAACAGGTATGCACAACCTCAACGGCGGCTACAGGTAGCCTAGCGTTTAGAGCGTTGGGCCAGTAACAGAAAGGTTTCTAGTTTGAATCCGGAGCCGATAAGATAAAAAATGTCTTGACGTGACCTTGAGCAGGGTACTTAACCCTAATATCTCCAGGGTCGCTGTTGATAATGGTGGTCCCTGGCTGTGACCCCTCTGAGGGTCTCAGGGGGACTTGGGATATGCTAAAAACACATTTCCAATTCACACGTGTATAATGTACGTGTAGAATGTACGTGTGTGAAACAGGACAAATATAATCAAGCACCGACCAGATAATAATAATAATTATTATTAACTCAAGACAATCACATAACTAAAAATGAACTAATAATTCTATCAATATCAGTCGTCTTGAAGGAATCCTACTACCACAGTACATAACATAGTTAATCACTGTTTGATTGTCTTTGGGCTCAGTGGTGAGAATAACATTTTCTTCTGAAGGTCTGTATGGAAAATAATAATTTCCTATATACATCTCATCCACTCTGCAGGTTTCCAGACAGGAAGTGGGGTGGCAGGGATGTGTGCGAGGTTCGTACCGAGGCACCTGGTCAACAAGTCATGTCGCGTGACCTCATTGGCCTACAGTAGGGACGGCAGGGAGGTGCTAGCCAGCTATGCCTCAGACTATCTCTACCTGTTTGACCCTAAAGATGACAAGGGACGCGAGCTGAAGGGACCGTCGCAGGATAACAAGGTGAGAACATTCCTCTCACTTACTGTGTATCACAGAACTAAAGACTGGATTCAAATATTTGAATGTAGTTTGTGTTTACACAACATCTGTGCGCTCACACCAGTTTCTGGAAGCTTCTACCACATGACATGCTGTGTGTGTGTGTGTGTGTGTGTGTGTGTGTGTGTGTGTGTGTGTGTGTGTGTGTGTGTGTGTGTGTGTGTGTGTGTGTGTGTGTGTGTGTGTGTGTGTGTGTGTGTGTGTGTGTGTGTGTGTGTGTGTTGACAAGAGGGGGTGATGTGTTGTCCCATCTCTGGGCTATTTTTGCCTCACCAGTAGATAACGGTCTGCTGTCTGAATCTGTTCTGGGAAAGGCATTTGAGCTGTGTTCTCACACACAGCTGCTGAACACATAAGCCAGAGGGCTTCTGGGTAATCTGCAGGGTGAGGCAGCATATTTTGTGCAGAACTCGATACATACAACACCAGGTAACGTCACGGGTTCCTGTACAAACACCACAGAACTAGTGTAACCTATGTGCACTAAGATGAACCTCCCTGTCCCCCTCCTTCTTGTGTATGAGACCCCTGGTATCGCCTGCCAGAGCCACCTGGCAGTGAGGGCCGGGAATGTGAGCCCCCAATGGAGGGAAGAGGAGGGGAGTGGGGGGTCTCAGCCATAGGGAAAGGGAGGTTATTTTGGTCAGGCCTGTGCCCGTGCTGTGCTGTGAGTGGTGAAATGTCACTGTGTTTCTCTCTTAGCAGAAGGAGACTCAGCAGAAGCGTCTGCGTCTGAGAGGAGACTGGTCAGACACTGGACCCCTGTCACGGCCAGAGAGCGAGAGGGAGAGGGACGGTAAGAGAAGCTCCCCGCCCCACTAAGTCCCCACTCACCTAAACGCACAGCTGACACAACACGTGTGCTATCGATGACAGAAGTGCACTCTCACTCAGTCCTATTGCTCCCGAGTGGTGCAGTGGTCTAAGAGAAGAATTTGTTCTTATCTGACTTGCCTAGTTAAATAAAGGTTACATTTAAAAATATATATATATATATATTGCATGGATTAACACACAATACAATTATACATAAACATGATATTATTAGATTATGTGAACTTTCACATCACTTTCTATGAGTAATATGATGGATTTTGAACCCTCTTCCTCCTGTAGGAGAGTCCAGGCCTGGAGTGTCTCTGATGCAGAGGATGTCAGACATGTTGTCACGCTGGTTTGAGGACGCCAGCGAGGCCCAGAACAACAGAGGAGCCCGTCCACAGCCACGACCCAGGGTAGACCCTGCAGCAGCTCCACAAGGTAGTGGGCTTCACCAGGAGGCTATGGTGCTAGGGAATCCAGCCCCGTCTCAACCAACATCAACAGCCAGCTTCTCCTCCTCCATGGAGAGCCCGAGGAGCCGTAGGAGTGGCATGGGGACAGGAAGTCTCCAACCGCCTCCTGGGGAACCAGTCCTGAGTCTGACATACAGCGACCAGGGCACCACTAGCAGCACCATCCAACTGGACATCTCCAGCGGTGGCGCCAGCGACCAGGGGGAACCCCCGCGGATCAGGAGCCCAGAGCAGGTGTCCGACACCAGGCAGATCTCACCCCTCAGCCAGTCAGAGGTGGGGGGCATGGGAGAGGAGCCCACACCACAGCCCCCTGGGGAATGGATGCAAAGGTATGGTACTATGATTGCATTGACTGAGGCATAGCTGGCCTACACAGTTAATCATTGAACTACTAGAGTCATGTCTGGCTATTAAAGTGGATGTGTTGTTCCCTTCCTTCCATAGATTTAATTTGAGAGGATCAGAATTAGGGGAAAGAGTACTCAGGTAATTATTTGCCATGGCAACAACAACTAAGAATGAGTTCTTCATCACTAACAATAGATGTGTCAGATCAGTAGTTTAAATAACGTTGATAGAACAGTAGGAACTGGCATGCTGATGTTGGGCGTTTCCTTGTTGCTCAGTGCATTCAATCAAACCTGCCATACAGAAGTTACACTTCTCATGTGGCTTGACTTTGATTGGATTTAATGACTCTACAGACATGTTGTATATCCTTCCGAAAGGCGCTCTGCTGCTGCGCGGATCCAGGAGATTTTTCGGCGGCGGAAAGAGAAGAAAGAGTTGGCGGATTGCGAGACTCGCCGTATCGGGAAGCCCTCAGTAGAAAAGATCTACAAGGGCCACCGTAATTCCAGGACTATGGTACAGTACAGTATAACAGTACTGAGGATTAAGACAAGCTTGAATTAATGATTTAGTCCACCAGAGGGGGACCTTGGGCAATATGTGGTGATAACGGCTTCAACTTCTTGTCAGCTATATTTAACATACAATGCTTTAGTTATTGAGAAGTAGCTATGTGGAATACTCATTCAAGCTTTTGTTGTTGTTGTTGTTTATAGACCAATCAGTGTTGTTTCTGGGGTGACCAGTTTGTGCTGAGCGGCTCAGACTGTGGTCATATCTTCATCTGGGACAGAGAGACAGGGGAACACCTAATGCTGCTGGAGGCAGACCAGCACGTTATCAACTGTCTGCAGCCACACCCCTACGAACCACGTGAGTTCACTGCTCCTGACAGTCTCACACTGAAGGTGGTTTTAGTGAACACCCAGTCTGGCTCTTACAACTCAAAGGCTTGAAGGCTGTGGTACAGGTACAGTGCATTTGGAAAGTATTCAGACCACTTCACTTTTTCCACATTTTGTTATTTTACAGCCTTATTCTAAAATTGATTAAATTAGTTTTTTTCCTTGTCAATCTACACACAGTACCCCATTTTTGGGGGGGCAAATGTATATAATAATAAAAAAAACTGAAATATCACATTTACATAAGTATTGAGACCCTTTACTCAGTACTTTGTTGAAGCACCTTTGGCAGTGATTACAGCCTCGAGGCTTCTTGGGAATGACGCTACAAGCTTGGCACACCTGTATTTGGGGAGTTTCTCCCATTCTTCTCTGCTGATCCTCTCAAGCTCTGTCAGGTTGGATGGGGAGTGTCACTGCACAGCTATTTTCAGGTCTCTCCAGAGATGTTAGATCGGGTTCAAGTTCAGGCTCTGGCTGGGCCACTCAAGGACATTCAGAGACTTGTTCCAAAGCCACTCCTGTGTTGTCTTTGCTGTGTGCTTAGGGTCGTTGTCCTGTTGGAAGGTGAACATTCTTCCCAGTCTGAGGTCCTGAGCTGTGGAGTAGGTTTTCATCAAGGATCTCTCTGTACTTTGCTCCGTTCATCTTTGCCTCGATCCTTACTAGTCTCCCAGTCCCTGGTGCTGAAAAACATCTCCACAGCATGATGTATCCACCACCATGTTTCACCGTAGGGATGGTATTGGCCAGGTGATGAGCGGTGCCTGGTTTCCTCCAGACTTGACACTTTGCATTCAGGCCAAAGAGTTCAATCTTGGTTTTATCAGACCAGATAATCTTGTTTCTCATGGTCTGAGAGTCCTTTAGGTGCCTTTTGGCAAACTCCAAGCTGGCTGTCAGGTGCCTTTTACGGAGTGGCTTCCGTCTGGCCACTCCACCACAAAGGCCTGATTGGTGGAATTCTGCAGAGATGGTTGTCCTTCTGGAAGATTCTCCCATCTCCACAGAGGAACTCTGGAGCTCTGTCAGAGTGACCATCAGGTTCTTGGTCACCTCCCTGATCAAGGCCATTCTCCCCCGATTGCTCAGTTTGGCCGGGCGGCCAGCTCTAGGAAGAGTCTTGGTTGTTCCAAACTTCTTCCATTTAAGAATGATGGAGGACACTGTGTTCTTGGGGACCTTCAATGCTGCAGAAATGTTTTGGTACCCATCCCCAGTTCTGTGCCTCGACACAATCCTGTCTCAGAGCTCTACGGACAATTCCTTCGAATTGGCATGGTTTTTGCTCTGACGTGCGTGCACTGTCAACTGTGGGACCTTCTATAGACAGGTGTGTGCCTTTCCAAATCATGTCCAATGAATTTACCACCGGTGGAATCCAATCAAGTTGTAGAAACATCTGAAGGATGATCAATGCAAACAGGATGCATAGCAAAGGGTCTGAATACTTATGTAAATAAGGTATTTCTGTTTTTTATTTGTAATACATTTGCAAACATTTCTAATTTAATTAATTTTAGAATAAGGCTGTAACGGAACAAAATGTGGAAAAAGTGAAGGGGTCTGAATACTTTCTGAATGCACTGTAACTGCCAAAATAAGCAATTAACATCAAGTCAAATCAAATCAAGTTTATTTTATATAGCCCTTCGTACATCAGCTAATATCTCGAAGTGCTGTACAGAAACCCAGCCTAAAACCCCAAACAGCAAGCAATGCAGGTGTAGAAGCACGGTGGCTAGGAAAAACTCCCTAGAAAGGCCAAAACCTAGGAAGAAACCTAGAGAGGAACCAGGCTATGAGGGGTGGCCAGTCCTCTTCTGGCTGTGCCGGGTGGAAATTATAACAGAACATGGCCAACATCCCATCATGCTTAGGGTCATGTATAAATATGCTGGGCAGGCCATCATTTTGGCCAACATGCCTATGCCCCCATAGGATGACAATGCCCCCATCCACAGGGTACGAGTGGTCACTGAATGGTTTGATGAGCATGAACACGATGTGAAGCATATACCATGGCCGTCTCAGTCACCAGATCTCAATCCAATTGAACACTATTGGAGATTCTGGCGCGGCGCTTGAGAGTGCGTTTTCCACCACCATCAACAAAACGCCAAATGATGGAATTTCTCTTGAAAGAAGGGTGTTTCATCCCTCCAATAGAATTCCAGACACTTGTAGAATCTATGCCAAGGTGCTTTGAAGCTGTTCTGGCTTGTGGTGGCCCAACGCCCTATTTAAACACTTTATGTTGGAGTTTCCTTTATTTTGTCAGTTACCCGTATATTCCTTTTTTAATTTTCCTGTTCATTCCAGTGTTAGCCACATCAGGGATAGATTCCAACATCAAGATCTGGTCACCGATGGAGGAATCCCCATCATTCAACAGAGTACTCGCTGAAGAGGTGTGACATAAATACATGTATTCATGTCACAGGAGGCTGGTGGCACCTTAATTGGGGAGGACAGGCTCGTGGTAATGGTTGGAGTGGAGTAGGTGGAACGGTATAAAATACAGCAAACACGTGGTTACCATGTGTTTGATGCCATTCCAGTCGCTCCGTTCCAGCCATTATTATGAGCCGTCCTCCCCCCAGCAGCCTCCACTGATTTGTGTGCTTTACAATCAAACACGTGTGTGGAGGAAAGAAAGGCTCTCATCATAGTGACATTGATGAAGCCATTGGAACCTCTGATCTCCTGACACCTGGTGCTCTGTGTGTCCTGTAGGTGACCTTCCGTAATGAACTGATGCTGGAGGAGACCAGGAACACCATCTCTGTACCTGCCTCATTCATGCTGAGGATGCTGGCCCAACTCAACCACTCCATCACAGCAGGTGAGCGCCTCACACATACACACACAATCTTCCCACCCGGCATCCCTAGTGATAACCCTGGATACAGAATGGCTATGGAGTCTATCTTAAGTGGTTATAACATGTGTTATAACAGCAGTCACTGACTGGTAACATTGGTCATCTCTTTCTTTCCTCTACAGAGTCTGAGGACAATGAGGAAGACGAGCAGCCCTATCCATAGCTTCCATACTGGACTGTTGAATGTGTGAAGTAGGAACTACATATTATCTCATTGGATTCACTTTGTGGCCATTATAGTGGTAATGTTACCATGGGGACTGGAGTATTGGACCTCACCTAGTGTAGGTTATAGAACACTAGAAGAGGTTGTGTTGATTTTATAAGTATACTTTATATTCAGATGTAGATCAAGGAATGTTTTCTACCTATTTATATATTTTGTTCAGGTGTCCAGCCTCTCCGTCTGGCTATGAGAAGTGTTCTCTAGATGGTATCTCGTTGTTCTCCTCTGTGTTGTGAACCTCAGGCCTTTTTGTGAGAAGTCGCATTTCATCTTACTTTGTGGCGTTTCCTGATACTCTGCAACGACGGCTTCAGTTCTAACTGTTGTCAATGTGCTTGTTTACCAAAGAGAATGTGTTTAATTTAAGAATGTTAATGTTAAGAATGTTAAGAAAAAAAAATATATATACACATTTGCTTGAAATAAATCACCCTGTTCTTCCTTCTGAAATGGCTAATTGAATGTTAATAAGGAAGCACTTTGTTACAGTATATGAATTACTAGGTAGTTACAGTACTAATTACATAGACATGTGGTAATTGCAAGTATTGCAGTATCTGGATTAGAAGCTACATTTGTATATTTATGTAACCAGAACCAGGTTGCTGCAAACTCTCAACACTGGAGTTGTTTTAAATACATATTGATATTACCATGCATGCTTGGTGACATGAGCACAAATGTTTGTATTCAGAAACAAGAAACAAATGTCCCACATTTCTAAACATTTTATACTACAAAACTATTTGTTTATTGAAAAACATTACACACAAGAACAGGGAAGACTGAAGAGAGAATGTAGTGACTGTGAAGTCAAAATGAACATATTGTAAAAATATTAAATAAACATTCATTGATCCGTAACAAGCCTACTATAACTAGGTGCTCTATTTAATCCTACCTGCTTCAGCAGACATTTGCATAGCGGTTGTTTTGGCAGTGTCGGAGGTGGAACTGCTTTAGAGCTGTCAAATCCACAAGCTGCTCCCAGTATAATAGCTAAAGCGGACCTTGCCATTGGCTGCATGGAGTCCCGTTAAAGAGAAATCCCATGCAGCCTTGTTTACAAGTTAAAACACTGGAATGTGAGATGTAATCTACACTTCGATTAGCGGGTGTCAGCTAACGCCAGTTAACACTTGATCTGATTGAATCCAGGCCTTAGTATCATGAAATAAATATGTTAACATGATTGAAGATGACAAGATTCTCATTATGACTAAAGAAAACAGAACGAGGCTAATCTTTTTACTATTTTAGGGGATGCTCTTGTAACATATAGAGGCAGCATGTTGTGTAACCGGTAAGTTATAACATGTACTGTAGGTGCTTTTGGTCTTTCAGTGACCAACCAAGCTCTCAGAACATCAGCTTCAGTCATCTGCTACAGCGCTCAGCCTTCCAACTACTGGGATTTGTATTGATAGTAAAAAAATAAGAAGCTAATTTGTATTAATACAGTATAGTTGAACCACTTCAGTAGTAGACCTACATTCAAGGCCAGTGATTATAATACAATAATATACTGTAAATATGGCCTCCAACTCCATGTCAATCACTTACATATGCGTTTCATTTTTGACCCATGAATGTATGGTTAATACGTAGTATAGATATTAGATAGATATTATAGCTAGATATTAGATGGCCATATTTATCTTAAGACACTTGACAATCTATTGCTGATCAATCAAATCTTTGCGACATTTGATTCGATGCTTCAGTGGGTACATTTTATAAAAAGCTATTCTTGCAACAATTGAACTCTAACAATTCATAAGATATTTCTAGCAGTTGAGAATGTAACATTTATTGCTTATCCATTGACTTACTTTGGTAGTTAAGTCAACGATTTAAAGTGGGAAAATCAGATAGTAGACTATGTAACATACACCACAAATACAGCTTTTGTGTGACAAAAAAAATTGGAAATCACAAACAACGCCTAAATATAGGCGAACTACACATTTTCATTAAACCCATAAGGCTATCATATAAACATTAAAATGTTATACTCTGCAAGTGTTTTTAGGCCTGCACCCAATCCATGAATGATGTGTTTGAGCAAGCAAAGGAGTACAACACACTTGCATAGTATGATGACCACGGTTGGGGTCAATTCCATTTCAAATCATCCTGAATTGACTGAGTTTAAATGGAATTGGGCCCTGACTTGTTCCTCTTTGTAGTACTGCACCATAAACAGGTAGTCATGTCCCTGTGATCTGCTGCAGCTCATTGCGGGGAGGAGAGTCTCTGCTAAGGCAGTCTGACTCAGTCTCTCCACTATCAGTCTGAGGCTGGGCCGCTGGCCGGGATCTTCTCCTCAACACCAGCTTGTACAGCCCGGCCACGAGGAAGATCACTGCGATCACAGCGAAGTAGCTGGCGTATATGAGAAACTGAGACGGAGAGAGAGAGAAAATATTTATCAAGCTACATCAGTGTTGTAACAGTAATACGACTCTTTTTAAAAACAAAACATATTTTACATCCAAACATCATGGATAGTATTGTCTTTAGATAAGTTACCTGTGGGAAAATGTCCAGGCCCAGCCCGACAGAGTCCACTACCACAACAGTAAGCAGAGTCTGAAGCAGCAGGGCAATGAAAGTGTTCACACCAAACACCAAGGCATATCGCTGCATACTCAGGTTGGCAGCAATCTGATACCTGGTGGAGCACAAAACATTGTCTTCAGAAATACAATTTAAAACATAAAAGTGGACTTTGAATACACAGTAGAAAGATGAAATTGAACACAGTTAAGATATCATAGGTAGACAGCTAGCTACAGTAGAAGCCTACAGCAATGATACAATTGAGTCCAAACATTAATAACAAACTTTAAATCCCTGGACATCATATGGTTTTCAGGGGATGTCTGTCTGTCCTAATCACGCAGCGATGGTTATATCATGTACTGTAGGTCAGGATGTCTGTCTGTCCTACTCACGCAGCGATGGTTATATCATGTACTGTAGGTCAGGATGTCTGTCTGTCCTACTCACGCAGCGATGGTTATATCATGTACTGTAGGTCAGGATGTCTGTCTGTCCTACTCACGCAGCGATGGTTATATCATGTACTGTAGGTCAGGATGTCTGTCTGTCCTACTCACGTAGCGATGGTTATCAGCAGCATGTAGGTCAGGATGTCTGTCTGTCCTACTCACGTAGCGATGGTTATCAGCAGCATGTAGGTCAGGATGTCTGTCTGTCCTACTCACGTAGCGATGGTTATCAGCAGCATGTAGGTGGCTCTGAAGACCACATAGGAGGTGTAGCACACCCAGATGTTCCTGATGGTGTCCATGAGGTACACAGCCACAGCCATGACCACTGAGAAGATGCAGAGAGCCAGCTCTCCCCAGACTGCCCAGGAGACCTTGATTGAGCCCACCCCGAAGGCTGCTAACGCACCTAAGCACAGACACCAGGGGTGTGATCAGTCAGCAGACAAACAGGACATGCATTGAAATTAAAATGTGCATTCTTATTTGATTAGATTCTGCTTCCAGGCTGACCTGGAAGTACGGTAACGCAAGACTATTCTTTAATCAGTTCAAGTAGTATCTTCTCAGGTTCTAATTCATCTGAAACGGTACTTCATCAAGTTTACCTAACAAGGTGGAGACTGTCTCCACGTATCCATTGTAGATCTCAAACTCCTGGGAGGGCAGGACTTTCTCCCACAGGGCCTGAACATAGTTGACCAACTGGAAGTAGCCACAAGTAGAGAGGGCCCACCACACCGACCAAGCCAGGAGGGCAGGGCATGAGTAGCACTGCAGGAAGTCTTCCCATAGGATCCTTAACACGTCCACTAAGCCACTGCTAGCACCACCACCATCACTGGCCGTCACGACCTGAGTGAAGAAAATTGTACACAGAGTTGAGTAAGAACTTGCGTAAGAATCAACAGACTCAAATGCTCTGAAAAAAACTGCTTCCTGAAAGTGATGAAGCAAGGTTTTAGTTCAATGTCTTTTTTGTAAATGCTCTAGTATTGCAACATTCAATGTTGTCAATCAGGATTGTGTCAATCTAGTGTCTTTCAATTTGGGACAGCAGAGTTGCATGACATCAATTAATAAACAACAATGAATGGTTTTAACTCAGAGCTGCAACATGGTTCAACAACAACACTACTCAGTCCTTCAAAGAGGCCATGGTGACCTGTCTTACCAATAACAATAAAAAGATCACAAAAAAAAAAAGCAGCTCACCATGGTGACCTCATCAATCTTCAGAAGTATTTTGCTCTCAGGGTCCTCTGCTTCATCCATGGGAACCCTGCTGTTCTGATGCACCGGCTTCTCCCCCTCTGTCCCCTGGCTCTTATGGAAGAACAAGCTCTTACCGGGCATGGGCAAAAACCAGGGCGCCACGAAGGCCAAGACGGCCGACACCAATGTGATAATACTGAGGTAGAGCAGCGGGATCTGAGCCACAGACACTAGCAGCTGCCCAGCCAGCGAGCCAGCGGCAGAGCCCAGTAACGTAATACTACGACAGTAGCCAGTGACTCTCTGGTACTGGGCCGGCTCCACCACACTGTAGATGTAAGAGTAGTAGGCTATGTCTGTGGCAGTGGCGAGGCCAAAGAACACCTCCAGAAGCTGCATGGCCAGCACGCCCTGGGCCTTCACTAGCATAACGTAGGTCACGACCAAGCTCACCGCCTGCAGGATCAGCACAGGCTTGTAACACAGGTAGTCCGTGGCCAGGAAGACTGGGAAGAGTAACACAAGGTAGGAATAGGTCCATATTGGGTAGATTTCATTTACAAGCTGTGGACAGAGGATACGTAGACAACGTCAGCCATGTTATTGTAATTCACTCCTAAGGACAAAATAGATAAATGCTTCCAATGGACAAAAATGTGATGTAACGCTAATATTCAAGGTTGCTGCCTGTTTAACTATTACAAAGCAATAAGTAACCTCCATATTAGTTAACTAGGCTACCTTTCTTCATTGGTGCCACAAGGGGAAAGCAATTATTTCCGGATTTGAGACTTTTTTTCAAAGGATTTGAGACCACATGAGCTAGTGGTCCTATTAAGAAAATATTTCAAGGATTGCAGTCAAACTGGATTAGCACGAGGACACAGAAACAATGTTAGTAAGATAATATTACAGAAGAGCCAACGGTTCTCTTGGCTGTAACGTTATATTGGTGATATAAAGAAATGTAAAAAAAAAAATATAACATTAGCATATGATTTCATTAGCGTTACAGATATTCCCATGTAAACAATACGTTATTTTGTAGATTTAGCTAGCTAAATGCAGTTGCTTGTTGCACAATGAACAAGAAGCTAATGCTCGTCCTTCCACTTACCTCTGTTTCAGTAAGGTTTTTATCAGGGCCCATCAAAAACGCAGTTAAGAAAGGCTCAGAAGGTCGGAGATTAGAGAAGAATCCATAAACACAAAGTAAGATCGTGGGATATAGTTGAGACATGTCAACCAAAATAAAAACACACCAGAACGTGACCTCCACGCACCATAGTCGCTAGTAGATTGATCTGACAGCAATATGGAAAACCAAGTGAAAATTTTGTGAGTCGCAGTAAAATGACGACAGAACCTTCGGCCAATTAAATGAGAGCAACGAGGGGGTTCGTCTCTAAGGCAACAAAATAAGTGACCATTTTTTCTTTGAAATGAGGCACACAGGCTGGTATACTTACCAAAGTGATATTACATTTTCTAAATCAGATTCTGCCCATTAATATTGATGTGTATATTGACGTTGATGTGTATACAGGGCTCATTTGTAAAAGAGACCTTGGTTTCAGAATGACTCACTGTCAAAAAAGGTTAAATAAAAGGTTAAATAAAATACGAATTATTATTTGAACAGTCAGTCTGGCTCCAAACTCATTACGTAACCTTAGGTATTCATAAACCATGCATACATTTTAATCTAGCTATCAATTTGCTGAGAAAATAAATAAATTTCAGATGCCATATGTGCTTTATAATGCATGATCTCAATGGCATTCACCCAGTGGTAGGTAGTTTTATAACGGCATAATGTATACAATCCATCATATTGGGGATTTTTATTGATATAAATGTACATTACTTTAAAAATGTTCCGTGTGTTAAGACAGCTGTTACACAAGGAGTCTGTAGGATCAACAGAAAGAGCCACAACCTGTCCAGCTGATTCTTGGGAAAAGAAAGTACTCTGGAGTCAGTTACTCAGACATTTTACAGTCAATATTTCAGCATTAATGAGTGAGTTATACATACTGTTAAGAGAAGAGTACTATAGTTAACAATGAATGCACTGTGCAGACCCTTAGCCAAATGTGCAGAACTGACGTCTTTATATATTTGAGAAGACTCAGTCAAACTCCTGATGACATACCGTGTCTTTGAATAATCTGGTGATACAGGTAACCTAGCATGTCATCATACAAAAAGGTAACGCTCACATTCCTACAACACAATCATCATGACGTCATCTCTACAGGACAAGACAGTGGAACTAGGAGCAGGGTTAAAAAAAAAAAGAACAAAAAAAAAGAGCTGGGCAGCAAAAAAAAAAAAAAAAAAGGACACCAACCTCACTTACAGGAACCAACGATGGTCCTGGGCCCAATAAACCATGTACACTTCACCATGAAGACAAACTGGCATTGGTCTGAACCAGTAAAGAGGTCCAAACATTTGTCCAGCACATCACTGAAAAAGATAATGCAAAGTGGACAAAACATTTGTTCGATTTCTTTCAACAACATTTAATTGGTAAGCATTTGAGAGGACATTAGTGGCACCATTACTATGGTAAAAAAAAAAGTTGTGTGGTTATAAAAACAAAATGGTGAAAACTTGAAAGCCTATCTGTCAGTGACTTAATGTAAAATAAATATAGTTATATTTGAATGGTTGTTTATGACAGAGCTGGGCATTTGCCAAGTACAGAGTGAGAATCTTCCAGACAAAAACACTGCGAGATCAGTCACCACATAAAGCCATTACATCATTGGGATTACAGCATTACCAACATCTGTATACACCCATCAACCCCTCAGCGATTCATCCTATTCCCACACAGAGGGTCAGAGTACCCAGAATACTCCAAGAGTCATTCCGAGAGACAACATTCCATACCCCACTAACGCTGCCAGCCAGAAGACAGATTCCTCCTACACTCAAAAATGTTTGCAAGAGTAGCCTACACCTCTGTAGGATGGAGCTACATGGTGAAGTGCCTTGTGTAGTCGTATTCTATCGTGGGGATGACGGCCTGGACAAACTTCAAGAAAATCAACAGATACCTGAAACATGAAGTTAAGGAATAATGTGTAGGCAAGAATGGAAGAGAAACAGTATTAGCAAGATCACTTCTATTTACATCTCACCTTAGCTTGGGTTACATTGAATTATACCATTGCATTTTTGAATACTCGTTTCACTATAAAGCACAGTATATCAGCACGTTAGAATTCAACTAAAGCCATTGAATTCTACCGTGTTTGAGCTGCGTTTAGAAGCAAAAGTCGAATTGAAAACATTGAATTAGATTTTTCATAACAGCAAGCTACGACTGACGGTTTCTTTGTTTGGTTACCAAGACAACTACTGTAGTTATCTAGTAAACTTGCTAGCTACTTCAGTGGATGTTAAAAACATTTCAAGCAGCACATTTGTTAAATTATAGCCATGGTATGAAAGGAATAATCAACTCGTTCCCTGGAAATTAATGCAACTCTGTGTAAAGTCGTTCATTATTTTCCATAGAACACATAGGCCCTCGATTATCCCTTACATAATGATACATACACTTAAATCACCAAGCTGCATTAAAACACTTGACTTCAACTGAGCCGACAATTCACTTAAAGGATGCATATGAACTCCAAGTTCTCCTCCCCCTTCCGCCACCGTCTCGATGATCCTTTTCATCACTTCAGCATGTCTGGAAAACAGGAAGTGGCAACATTAGTTTACAGGACCATAAGCGCTCCCTCGATGAGTAGTACAGTCGGATCCGTACTCAAAGTTTTTCAGAATAGGAGTTCTGATGTGGGATCAGTTTTAGATTATAATGAATAGAAGGGGGACCTGATCCTAGAGCAGCACTCCTCCGATTTTGAGTCACTGAAAGCGTGTTCATGATCTCTTGCTTTTACCTGCAGGGATGCACAGAGCACATGGCCGGGGGTGGTAGGTGGGGGTGATTTTCGATGGTGACTGTTTTCTTCACATGATCCTGGCTGATGTCCTCGTACATCTGATCCACTGTCAGGGGCTGTCTGTCCTGTAGGAGTGAGAGGGGAAATGGTAAACAGAACATAGAACCCAGGAACTCGGTTTCCCAGGTAAGTCGAAGACATCATTCTTCCTCAGCTGTAAGAACGCATCTTGGGATTTACATCCTCAGTAATATTCACAATGCAATCCAAAAGGACACACAGCAGTATCTAAATGCCAACAGGTTTTGTTACTGTGCACATAGGATGCACTTTTTAGTCTACCCTAGAAACCCAGTTACACTAAGCTGACGCTGTACTGCTGAGAGCTAGTTTACAAATCAAATACATTTTATTTGTCACATGCGCAGAATACAACAGGTGTAGACCTTACAGTGAATGCTTACTTAACTGCATTGTTGCTTAAGGTAGTGTAAGAAAAATATGTGTTAAAGTATACTAAAATAAACTGAAGTAAAAAATAAAACAAATAATTAAGGAGCAACAATAAATTAACAGTAGCAAGGCTATATACAGGGGGTACCGGTACAGAGTCAGTGTACAGTAAGTGTGTTACCTCATCGTATCCAAATAGCCAGAGTCGAGGAGTCTGATAGTATTTGTCATATGTGATGTAGAGGTCATACGTTCGAGTCTGCAGGATGTCATCGTTCCCAGCCTCTCCCGTTTTGGATTTAGACAAGTCCACCATTTTACTGGTGTCCAGGGTGGCCTAGAGACATATGAGGGGGGAAAAAACTGAAGTGAAAAATGGGGAATAAAGACACTTCCTGGAAATGGAAGCAATGTACAATAAAAGGTACAACAATACTGTGAACTTCTGACCTCATCTGTTTCCAATAGTCCACTCTCCTCATACTCTGAAAAAACAGAACAAGACAAACTGAACCCTTACATTAATTAACTATGAAAGTCAGTTAAGAACAAATTCTTATTTACAATGACGGCCTACCAGAAGGCCTACTGCGGGGGTTAAAAATACAACAGAAATAGGACAAAACACATCACAACTAGTGAAGTATAACCACGTAAACAATGATACAGATATTTCACCGGACATATAAATGTGAAGCATCCGTTTGGAGTTTCCATTCCCTACCAAATATGGTAATGAGAGGAAGCCCAGCGGCCGGGAGTGGGAGAAGACGGAACAAGATGGATTTTGGCCGACATTCTGCTAATTTTCTCATCGATTACACATTTGATCTCAATTCAATTTTCTGTTCCCAAAACAAAAATATGCTACAAACATAATCAAGTAAGTTTTGTATACTTTACCCTTTGCCAAAGTTTTAAAAATTGTGTTGTTTAGGAGTGCAAAGGCAAGTTGAGTTATTGCACAAACCCACTTCAGAGTAGGTGTTCCCTAATGGAAATATGCACATGTGCGCTAGAACGCACCAATAGGATCTCGCTTGCTTGTGCTTGGCTCTGCCCACTATGACTCATTTGTTCCCGTTTGAAACAAAGGGCTGTGGTCTATCTTGGTTTAGTTAAACAAATCTTTGGAATATTCCTTGAGGAGTAGAGAGTAGACACCTTCCATATCTGCTGCCTCGTCTTCATCATCATCATCATCACCGTTCCCACTAGCACCAGAGTTCACATTCATGTTCATGTCCTTTCAAAACAAAGGAATACAACTATTTTAAGACGTCTGCAATGGTATTAATCTAAGGTTGTTAGTTTGAAACATTCACTATCAATGCAGATTACTAGGATTCAAAAACAAAACGTAAATGGTCCATCAAATTTACCTTGTTGTCCAATGAGATTTCTCGTACAGCTTCTGTAACTCCCCCTATACCTAAAATATCAATTTGAAATATAACATTCCTGGACAAACAAACCCAAAAGCTAACTTTATTTATAATGTATTCCTGAAACTGCACTCTGCAGCACATCAATAAATGAAGGTATATTGCACTACAACATAAAAGACCCAAGAAAATGAACCATAGTCACAGGAAATGTCTAAAGTGTCCAACCTGAGTTGTGGTAGGTGTCGACCCATCCTCCATCTCCGTCATCCTCCTCTATGATGGCTTCCAGTTCATCACAATACTCCATCTGTTTACAGCGCTTGTAGCAGGGAACTGTAGGCACACACAAAATATACATTACTAAAGCAACAATAAGGACAAGTAACAGTATTGTAGAGAAAGCGCCACTTTAATAAATGGATCACTAGTCACTTTAATAATGCCACTTAAATAATGTTTACATATCTTGCATTACTCATCTCATATGTATATACTGTATTTTAAACCGTTGATTGCATCTTGCCTATGCCGCTCGGTCAATGCTCATCCATATATTTATATGTATATATTCTTATTCCATTCCTTTACTTAGATGTGTGTATTAGGTAGTTGTTGTGGAATTGTTAGATTACTTGTTAGATATTGCTGCACTGTTAGAACTAGAAGCACAAGCATTTCACTACACTCGCAATAACATCTGCTAACCATGTGTATGTGATCAATAACATTTAATTTGATTTGAGTTCACACAGTTCTTACCATTGCGAGTCAATAGGAACTGCTTATCCTTGGGTAAATACGGCTTCACCTTCTCCTCTTCCCCAGACACCCTGGAGGGAATAAACATGTGACATCTGGGACTACTGTGCTGTCAAAACTTCATACTGTAGTTGATGCTATATTTGGAGACAGCGTAACATCCATCCAGAGTAATTACATGCTCATATCAGACTAATTCGATTATAGAAATGAAGTGCAATTTAGCTGACTACAATATCATATTAGAGGTGGGATAAAGTCAATTTCAATTCCTGTTAGTTGAACTGGACATCGGAACATGGGCATTTCTTCATAAGAGTGTAATTCAATTTCAGAATTGACTTGGATGGAGCCAACCCATGTCCTGGGTTGAGTATCAATCTTACTCCAACAGACACTCACCATTTCCATGTGGGGCAGTGATGAACAAGGTGATCTCCAGCAGCTACAAACTAATGGAGAGAAAATAGAGATTTAATAGGAAGTTGTAATAGTTCAGACAGATGACAATTACTGTGGGTCGGGGAAAGGGGCTTCTTGGAATTATGACAAACTTCTCCAAAACCTCTTTCAGTTGCACTTATTTGCCCAAATGATGAAAGTCTTCATACGTGTGACTTGTTGGGCTTTTTAAAGTGACTCAGTTACAAAGGATACGAAAGACAACTTCCTCACCTCTTCTGGGGTGATAACCCCAGTCTCCTTGAATTTGGATTCCTATCAGACAAAATAATGAAGTAATATTATTGTTGAGTTGGCAGTTTGGTATATTTAACGTGTGTGACTGCCTGCAAACAATTGCATTACAGAGGAGGTTAGACATTCCATTCTTAATTGCTTGAAGGTCTTAAACATTGACTGTCACATTTTTCAAATGTGCTTAACTGGAATCATGCGAAGCTAACGTTAACTACATTGACAAGACAGTCATCAACGCCATGAGACCTCTAAATATTTCATAAACTGAGATTATACACTGCAATAGGACTGTAAACAACGAATTGTAGCTACATAATACAAGTTGAGAGCACTTGAGGAAAGTCTTCCCGATAACGCATGCTAGCATGTTAGCATCTTACACATCACTGCTGAGTGATAGCAATCTACAGTAGCTAGCGATACCGCTAATTTAGCTTACCTTCAGCACTGGAGTAAAAAACTCGGCTACACCAAGGGCCGTTCCTTTTACGGAATTAATTGCGTTCTGCATGTCAGCTATCAGATCGACCCCGACAGATGTGTGCGTCTTCAAACGCCGAAGGACCGTCGGTTTTCAGTTTTTTTTTTTGTCAGCAACAGATCACATGACTTGTCATTTGAGGATCCCCTTCCGCTGTTAAAGTCTCGAGAGATTTGTCTGGACGGCTCAAGGGTTGCCCGATCATGACTGGCCCAGGCCCCAAGGGAAAGTTAAATACATTTGAGTTCTTCAATCTGGAATAAGACCTTTATTCAGCATACATACAGGTAACTGCCAAAATGAAGGAAACACCAGCATAGGGAACACGAGCCGCCAGAACAGCTTCAATGCGCCATGGCATATATTCTACAAGTATCTGTCACTCTGTTGGACGGATGTGACACTATTCCTCCACGAGAAATTCCATATTTGGCGTTTTGATGATGGTTTTTAACGCTGATCCAGAATCTCTCATAAGTGTTCAGTTGGGTTGAGATCTGATGACTGAGAAACACACACACCCTTTAAACCCCCTATGCTCTTTTGAGCCCTCTATTTCAAAGTCACTTAGATCTCTTCTTCAAGCCATGGTACGAAAATGACGGGCAACTGGAAATTTGTATACAGGGGAGTGATGAGCTCTACAGCAGACTCGCACAATTCAATCGCTGGTTGAATTGTGCGAGTCTTTTCTGTCCCTCCCAAAATATATTTGTAGATAACTGGCCCTCTTTCTGGGACTCACACACAAACAGGACCAAGCCTGGCATGCTCAGGAGTGACAGACTCTATCTTAGCTGAAGGGGTGCTCTCATCTTCTCTATCAACATAGTAGACAGGGCTCTAACTCCTCTAGCTCCACAATGAGATAGGGTGCAGGCCAGGCAGTAGTCTGTCAGCCAGCCTGCCAGCCTAGTGTAGTCAGCTCAGTTTTCCCCATTCAGACCCTGTCTGTGCCTCGATGTAGGTCGGGCAAAACTAAACATGGTGGTGTTCGCATTAGCAATCTCACTGGAATAAAGACCTCCTCCATTCCTGTCATTATTGAAAGATATTGTGATAATACCTCACATCCACAACGGCTCATAGTAATGGCTGGAATGGTGTAAATGGAATGGTATCAAACACATGGAAATGTGTTTTATGTGCTCAATACCATTCCATTTATTCCGTTCCGGGCTCATAGCCATTACAATTAAGGTGCCACCGGCCGCCTGTGCTCATATCTCAAAATAGGACTACTTAATGTTAGACCCCTCACTTCCAAGGCAGTCATAGTCAATTAACTAATCACTGATCATAAACTTCATGTGATTGGCCTGACTGAAACATGGCTCAAGACTGGTGAATATACTGGGTTAAATGAGGCCTCTCCTCCTGGTTACACGAGTGACCAAATCTCCAGCAAATTGGAAGTCTTCCAACTAGCTTGGAAAGACAGTACCGTGCAATATCAAAAAGCCTACAATGCTGCTCGTTCAACCTACCTTTACAACCTGAGGAGAATAAAACACGATTCAAAATAGAAAATCGCAAAGCTAACTAAAAAGCAGCATTCCCAAAGTGAGGATGGCCTTTACTTCAGCAGTGATGAATTCATTAACTTCTTTGATGAAAAGATCATGATCATTAAAAAGCAAATTACAGACTCCTGTTTGAATATGTGTATTTCTCCAAAACTCAGTTATAATGAGTCTGCACAGAACTGCCAGGACCTCGGATCAATGGAGACACTCAAGTGTTTTTATCCTGTATATCTCGACACGTTCAAGAAAATAGTCATGGCCTCTAAACCTTCCAGCTGTCTACTGGACCCTATTCCAACTAAACTACTGAAAGAGCTACTTCCTGTGCTTCACCCTCCTATGTTGAACATAATAAATGGCTCCCTATCCTCCTGATGTGTACCAAACTCACTAAAAGTGGCAGTAATAAAGCCTCTCCTGAAAAAGCCAAACCTTGACCTGGAAAATATAAAGAATTATTGGCCTATATCGAATCTCCCATTCCTCTCAATTATTTTGGAAAAAAGCTGTTTCTCATCAACTCACTTCCTTCCTGAAGACAAATAATGTATACGAAACGCTCCAATCTGGTTTTAGACCCTATCATAGTACTGAGACCACACTTGTGAAGGTGGTAAATTACATTTTAATGGCGTCAGACCAAGGCTCTGTGTCTGTCCTCGTGCCCCTAGACTTTAGTACTGCTTTTGACACCATTGATCACCACATTCTTTTGGAGAGACTGGAAACCCAAATTGGTCTACGCGGACAAGTTCATGCCTGGTTTGATCTTATCTGTCGGAAAGATATCAGTTAGTCTCTGTGGATGGTTTGTCCTCTGACAAATCAATGTTAAGCTTCGGTATTCCTCAAGGTTCAATTTTAGGACCACTATTGTTTTCTCTGTGCTACCTCTTGGTGATGTCATTTGGAAACACAATGTCAACTGTCACTGCTATGCAGATGACACACAGCTGTACATTTCAATGAAACATGGTGAAGCCCCAAAATTGCATACCCTGGAAGCCTGTGTTTCAGACATAAGGAAGTAGATGGTGGAAATTATTTTATTTTTAAACTCAGACAAAACAGTGATGCTGGATCTAGGTCCAAAGAAACAAAGAAATCTGCTGTTTGATCTGACAATGAATCGCAGTGGTTGTACAGTCACCTAAAATAAAACTGTGAAGGACCTCTGCATTACTCTGGACCCTTATCAACAATATTTAAAAAACTGCTTTTTTCCATCTTTCTATCATTGCAAAACTCAGAAACGTTTTGTCAAAAAATCATAAAGAACAGCTAATCCATGCTTTTGTTACGTCAAGATTAGACTACTGAAACGCTCTACTCTCCGGCTACCTGGATAAAGAACGAAATAAACACATCTGCTAGTGCTAAATACAGCTTCTAGAATCTTGACTAGAACCAAAACACGATCAAATACTCCAGTGCTGGTCTCTGTTAAGGCTAGGGCTGATTTCAAGGTTTTCCTGCTAACCTACAAAGCATTACATAGACTTGATCCTGCCTATCTCTCCGATTTGATCCTGCAGTACAAACCTACATGTACGCTACAGTCACAAGACGCAGGCCTCGTTATTGTTCCTAGAATTTCTAAGCAAACAGCTGGAGGCAGGGCCTTCTCCTATAGAGCTCCATTTTTATGGAATGGTCTGCCTACCCATGTGAGAGACGCAGACTCGGTCTCAACCTTTAAGTCTTTACTGAAGACTCATCTCTTCAGTAGGTCCTATGATTGAGTGTAGTCTGGCCCAGGAGTGTGAAGGTGAATGGAAAGGCACTGGAGTGACGAAACCCCCTTGCTGTCTCTGCCTGGCTGGCTCCCCTCTCTCCACTGGATTCTCTGCCTCTGACCCTATTACTGGGGCTGAGTCACTGGTTTTGCTAGTACCTAAGAGGGGTGCATCACAACGTGCCAGGCATTTTTTGGTATACTCGACTTGAGTGGGTAGAGTGACTGATGTCATCTTCCTGTCTGGTTTTGCGCCCCCTTGGGCTCGTGTGGTGGGGGAGATCTTTGTGGGCTATATTTGGTGGTCTGTTGATATCTCTCTGGTGGTGTGGGGGCTCTGCTTTGGCAAAGTTGGTGGGGTTGAAGAACGATCTGGCCTTAATGGCCCATGTACTCTTATAATCTCCACCAGGCACAGCCAGAGGAGGACTGGCCACCCCTCAGAACCTGGTTCCGCACTAGGTTTCTTCCTAGGTTCCTGCCTTTCTAGGGAGTTTTTCCTAGCCACCGGGCTTCTACATCTGCATTGCCTGCTCTTTTGGATTTTACGCTGGGTTTCTGTATATAAGCAATTTGTGACATCTGATTGATGATGACTCTAAGCATGATGGGATGTTAATTGCTTAACTAACTCAGGAACCACACCTGTGTGGAAGCACCTGCTTTCAAGACACTTTGTATCCATCATTTACTCAAGTGTTTCCTTTATTTGGGCAGTTACCTGTATATCTCCATACAAGATAACAAATATATGCACAACATAAAAGGCAATTGCCAAATGTTTTTAATCTGAAATCTCCATTCTCCCTGTGAAACAAATCATACATTCAATAGACAAAAATATAATGGAAGAAAAAGTATGCTGCATTTTCATAATCTATTATAGAAAAGTCAATTCTTATAAAAACAACATCACAGTTATCAAAATGCAAAAAGAAGCCTTCATGAAATGCCATTCATACAATGGCTTCATATAGTTCATGGGACAAGGCCACAACCAGGCCTCAATAGAAAATCGAACACATCCTGAGGGGAACATTCTATTCTCAATCCTTTAGTAACCATATCCACGGTGGTAACCATCCGGGTCTCTGTCGTGACCGTAGCCCCCATACTCATCCTCAGGACAGCGCATGCCAAGGGACTGCTGGATAGCCATCTCCTGTCTGCGGAGCTGCATGGAGTCAACCAGATCATATATGATGGACATGGACCACATGGGAGACGGGTACCAGGACTTGACGTTGCCGTCTTTCCCCACCAGCAGCATAGAGAAGTACTCTGGGCTGATCTGGAAGTAGTTCCTGATGTCCTGCACCAGAGAGGGAGAAACGTCCTCACGTTCCACAGTGGCAGTCCCTGTGACACAGGCAGGGTTGAGGGGTTAACTTGAATTGATTTCATACATTAAGAACAACAATGTTTAGAAGAAGAATAGAAGAAGAAGAAGACTTAAACCTAAATCAAATCTTCAGTTATATAAGCTCAGGGTTTTCCCACCAATATGGTAACAGTAACTCTGTTTCTTACCGTTGATTGGGTATAGCTCAAGGGTCCCGCCCATATCCTCCATGTCCTTACCAATCAGCTTCAGCACAGACAAGTGGCGCAGGCCTGAGTAGAGCCAGGTGAAAACATATAATTTCACATGACCTCTTACGCCTAATATCAAACCCCTTTCAAACCAAGCCTTAGCGCCTTCCCAAATATATCTAGTACATGTGAAGGTATGGATATAGGTGAAAGCAGTGGTTTTAATTTAACTAGGCAGGCAAGTCAGTTCAGAACAAATTCTTATTTACAATGATGGCCTACCCCCGGCCAAACCCTAACCCGGACGACACTGGGCCAAAAGTGTGCCGCCCTATGGGACTCCCAATCACGGCCGGTTGTGATACAGCCTGGAATTGAACCAGGGTCTGTAGTGACGCCTCGACTATTGCGATGCAGTGCTTTAAACCGCTGCGCCACTCAGGAGCCCAAATAATACCATTCAGGGTAGTAGAATGCAGGGTACAGTATTATACTACACAGAATGGAGGGTACAGTATTATACTACACCGAATGGAAGGTATAGTATTATACTACACAGAATGGAAGGTATAGTATTATACTACACAGAATGACCTCTCTCTCTGTCTAAGAGAGACAGAGCCCAATTTCTGCAATGTGGCCAAACTGAGTCCATGACACATTTCCCAGTAGAAGCACTAAAGTACATGTATACAACTGAAGCTCAACGCTCTTGTTTTATTATTCACTGTGCTCGCTAGATTCCTTTCCCCAAATTGCAAATGTTTCTAATTTGCAGATCTTTCATCCCAGTACTATTACTGTCATCCACAGAAAGACTGTGTTGGCAGCTAAACAATAGCCTGTCCTCCCAAACGAAGAACCCTGTTTTTCATCAGTACTAGACCAACATGATTAGTTGACCACATTGTCTACAACAGGCTCAAAACCAAATACCAAACATTCTGGCGAGTCTCAAGAGACCTCTATCGTAACCCAGCTTTAGAGTGGTGTCCATTTTCTAACCTAAACAATTCAGGCATGTTATAGCTAAACGCCAAAAATTCCCTTTTGTTTGTTTGCATAGCTAATGCAGTTTGTTACATATTTTGCAACAGTTAAAACTAATTGTGACAGACTCTGCAAGCTACAAATAAGTTGATATTCCATGAGATGATCTTCTGTTAATAGTTATGTTAGTAGTTCATTTGAACTCTGAAAAGATATATCATGATGCTTGTACAGCATGGCTCGTTGGACCAACAGTGACAGACAGTAACAACAAGGGATGAGGACAGTGTGTTTCAGGAGTGGTAGTTGAGAGATAACCCTCCCTGCACTATCTCTATAAGCTTGAGGGAGTGGTATTTGAGAGATAACCCTCCCTGCACTATCTCTATAAGCTTGAGGGAGTGGTATTTGAGAGATAACCCTCCCTGCACTATCTCTATAAGCTTGAGGGAGTGAGCTGGTGAGTTATTCAGGAAATATGTCTGCTCTTGAACGTAACAGGCAAAGCATTTTTTGATAATGTTTTATTGTCACATACACCAGATAGGAGCAGTGAAATGTGTTGTTTTACAGGGTCAGTCAGCACCCCTGGAGCAAATTAGGGTTAAATGCCTTGCTCAAGGGCACATCGACACATTTTCACCTTGTCGGCTCAGGTATTCGAACCAGCAACCTTTCAGTTACTGGTCCAACACTTTAACCGCTACGCTACCTGTCACCCTAGTTGACCAAAATGTGGCCACACAATCTGAACATATCCGCAAATGGGTGTGAAGCAGCCAAGACAAACACTTAAGGGCCCCAGTGAAATCATCAAGAAACGTCTAATGTACCGTACAGGCCTGAGACAACAGTGTGACATCACAACTCACCCAGATTGCAGGCCTGGCTAGTCAGGGCGTAGAGCTGCTGCTGATAGGCCCATTCCTCGTCGTCAGAGGAGGAGATCACAAACAGCCTGCGTCTCCAGCGGAACCTAGTAAAATATAAACACAGAACAAACAATGACATCAAATATATACAAACAAAATTCCACAAGCCTTTGAGAAGAACAAAAAGGTTACAAATGCATTTCTTTACTTATTTGCATATATGTTCGACCAGGAGCACACAGGATGTCAGCGTCAGTTTTAGACAAGTGTATTTGTCAGTTGTGTTGACTTGAAACTGCAGTCACACAGTCTTATATTGCAATTGCATAGTCCTAGATAATAACAAAGGCCCACTAGTACCGTGAGAGGAAGTTCTCCAGGGATTTGGATTTGTCTTCGTTCTTACACGTCACTCCTTGCCTCTTCTGCTGCTCCATCTCCCTGATGCGAGAAGAGAATGTGTCTATGTAGTCAAACACAGCCGTCATGGCGATGGGCACCTCATATTCTTGCTGTGAATGGGGACAGAAAACCATATCACCAATCTTTAGACAGAAAAAGTGTTTCGGATGATACTGTATCAATTCAGTGCAGTAAAATGGAGTTATTGAAGCACTCAACCGATATGATGGATTTTCACTCAGACGTAGGACCGAAAGGTTAAACGCTCTTTCATCAAAATAACAAGTTCAGGATGCACAATACTAAGTAGCAGTATACAATAACACATTGTAATTATACCGCAGTAAGCTTTATAGGGAAGCAAGGCCAACCAACCTTCACTTTCATATCAAAGTCGGTCAGCACCATATAGTAGTCGTCAAATATCAGTCCCAACTCATTCCTCAAGGCTCTGATGAGGGGCTGGTTTGTGAAGTCCTCTTCTTTCATGCCTTTCAGAGGCTGATCCTTCTCTGTAACCACAAACTTGTATTACACTTGTCAGTAAAATAGTAAGTAAAATAGAATTGAAAGTTCAAAACTTTACTTACCAGCCTGGTAATGGTCCATCTTCATGGTGCCATTGGTCAGAGAACCAAAGATGGTGATAAGAGAGATTTTTCTGACGCCCAATTCACACACATGCTCCAGATACTCATCTCTCTGCTGCGTGTACATAGGATTCTCCTCGTCTGGAGTACTGATCACCTGGGAGGGAAAGAAAAGTGACTGTTGTATCATGTGTCTATTCTATTCTATTCTGTTCTATTCTATTCTGTTCTATTCAGTTCTATTCTATTCTGTTCTATTCTATTCTGTTCAGTTCTGTTCTCGTCAGTTCTATTCTATTCTGTTCAGTTCTGTTCTATTCAGTTCGGTTCTATTCTGTTCTGTTCTATTCCATTCTATTTAGTTATATTCTGTTCTAGTGTACCAATATGCATGCTTCATATCAGATTTAATCAATACATTTATGTAATACAACAGAATACTCACAAGTAGACGTCGTCTCTTCTCAAAATGACCCAAAAAGGATACTAAGAGGTTTGGCTGTTTTGTGGAGGGCCTCTTGTTGTCTGCTTCTTTCTCCTGGTTAATAGTGGCCTTCTTCCCTGGTCTCCTGCCACGATAGAAGCCACCATCACTGTCTTTAGTAGCCTTCAACCTTTTCTTGTCTGCTTTACTCTTTTTGCCTGATTTATCAGCCTTTTTCTTCCTCTCTGCATTGACAGGCCGCTTGACCTTGCTCTTCTTGGGGGAAGCTGTTTCCACCTGTGCATCAGAGTCAACCTTAAGTTCACTGCCCAGCTCTTCTCCACCTTCAGTTGGTTTGTCGTTAGTGAGCTGAGTTGGAGAGGTAACAACTTGTCGGCCATGTTTGGTATCGTCGGTTGTGTCTTCTTCATATTGGTCTCTGTGGGATTCTGTAACGTCATCTATGCCATTTTTGTGGGTCTCTGAGAGGGTGTAGGAGGATTCGTCTGTGGTGGGGACCTCTAGGTCCCAGTGTGGTGTTGTCTGGGGGTCCAAGGGCTTCGGAACTGTGGGTGTTGTGGTGGTTGTGGTTCGTCGTGTTGTTGTAGTTTTTGGTTTTGTTGTGGTGGTTGTGGTTCGTCGTGTTCTTGTAGTTTTTGGTTTTATTGTGGTGGTTGGTTTTGTAGTGGTGGTGGTCGTGGTTGCTTTGGTTGTGGTTGTTGGTTTTGTTGTGGTGGTTGGTTTTGTAGTGGTGGTGGTCGTGGTGGCTTTGGTTGTGGTTGTTGGTTTTGTTGTGGTGGTTGGTTTTGTAGTGGTGGTGGTCGTGGTGGCTTTGGTTGTAGTAGTTGGTTTTGTTGTGGTCGTGGTTGTTTTTCTGGTGGTGGTTGTGGTTGGCTTTGCTGTAGTTGTGGTTGCTTTTGTTGTTGGTGGTGGTTTTGTTGTGGTTGTAGTTGCTGTTGTTTTTGTTGTTGTTGGTTTAGTTGTGGTGGTTGTGGTTGGCTTTGTTGTAATTGTGGTTGCCTTTGTGGTCATAGTTGGTTTTGTGGTTGGTCGGGTTGTGGTAACTGTCACAGCCTTTGGTCCTTGAGCTGGTCTCTGCACCCCTTTCCTCACTGGCACCCTCTCCACTGTAGAGTTCACTCTGACCTCTGACCCCGTAGTCAATACCCCCTGGCCATGAGACTCAACCACCTGGCCCTCAACACCGGCCGCCTTGCACCTCTGCACGAAGCCCCTCTGCCTGGCCTTCTCCAGCTTGCGCATGTGGGTCTGGTCCATCACCTCGTACATAGCCTCCAGCCTGACCGGGTACGGGTACCTCTCCTCCACCTGGAGGGTCTTCCTCAGGAGAACCATGCCAAACTTCCCCTCCTCCAGCTTCAGGAAGTTCATCAGCCTGGGGATGAGGACCGTATCCAGGGGCTCCTCCGTCACCTGTCCCTTGGCGTTGACCCGCCGCACCTTCCCGCCTCGCTCTCCCTCCTGGTGGAACATCACGATCATCTGCATGTGCCGCTCCGCCATCTGGCAGTAGACGTCCGACTTGAGGAGGGTCATCATCAGGCGATAGTAACCGTCTGAGTCATGTGGGGCGGAGATGACCAGGACCCGGTTCTTCCCTGCGAAGCTGGCCAGGACGTTGAGGGAGCCTGCGCTGCCGGGGACGGTGCGGGCTGGTGTGGACTGAGGCTGAACCGCCACCCCTGTCACTGGTTTACTGTTGTCTTGAGATGTGCCAGTGCCACTGCCAACCTGGTTTATGGGTTTCTTTGGTTGTTGGGGTATTCTTCTGCTTGGCATCATCCTTCTGCTTGGTGGTCCTTTTCCTCTTCTTGGAGGCTCAGCTTTCTCATCTCTCTGCATTCTGTCACGATGGCTCATCATAGGGGATACATTTATACCACCAGCGGAAGGAGCAATACTGTCAGAGTTCAACACGTTTTGTGTTGTGTTAAAAATCCCCCCTTGGAGGGATGTTCGTTGTAAGATTGTCCTTTTGAGGGGTCTCCTGTCAGAGGCCCCTGTGCTCCATACCAGCAACAGCCATAACACACAGAGATGCAGTGTCTGTTTCATTTTTGCAGTGTCAAAGAAAAACCTACAATGGGTATAAGAAGATCAGTGAGAGATGCATTGCCTGTAGTCCTCTGTCTTTCTGACGTTGTGTCCAGTTTTCAGATGAAATAACTGATCATTGATTATCCATAAAAACGCTTTGTTTGAGAAGAGAAAAATTGTTCAGCAGTAGGTTATGACGTAACTGTTCAGAAAGACAAATGCACAATCTGGGCTGCTTCAATACAGTAAACACAAACACTTGTCAACTTGTGTGCTATAATCCTGCTGAAAGTTTACATGAACATGCACCATTTACCATTCCATTCTGGTGACAAAAAATAACTCCCCGATGATAAGAAATATTATGGCAGTCGTCCAATGCCTCCTTTCTCAGTTTCTGCAGCTGAAATGACATACATTTAATTTAATGTTAATGCAACCTCTGCTTACTAGGCGGCTACACGTAACGGTTCCATATATTCTGTCTATACAAAACTTACTCCATCGATTGTAACTTTAGAGGCCATTTTCCTCGTTTCTAACGTCTTCAGAAGGAGAGAGATTTCTGGAAGTCTCAATGCGTTGTCGGCAAGGAGGGATCTTCTGCCTTCCCCCTTCCAGCGCATCGAGTTACCCGAGGAAATACTATGTAACCACAGACTCCATAAGCGCTCTCTCCCCTCTGAGGACCAACCCAAGACCAAGAAAGAAACGATTTATGCCGCGTTCACGTGCACGTCGGAACGAGAAAACTCGGAAATGTCCGACTTGCTAATTGTTTATAGCTATACACGTGCCGAGTTCAACCAGTCAGAAAGTCGAACATTTTCGAGTTTCCTAGTACAGACTACCACTTGAACGCAGCATAAGTAGCGACTCTCACGGCAAGGTTCGACACCGCCCACCGTACACATGTACACAGGTTCGACACCGCCCACCGTACACATGTACACAGAATACAGCACTATAGTTATTACAACCATATCTTCTCATGAAATAACTTGGCTGCATTTATTTATGTATTACCAATGCAGTCTATATCCATAAGATGCCATGGATGTAATTTAAGTCTCAAATAATCAGATATGGTAGGCCCAACTATTTTATATTCTATTAACATAATGTCAATAAAAATACATGATGGGATTGGAATTGTATTCATATAGATTTTTACAAGCACACTTGATTATTGTTGTTTTAATAACCAGTAAACTAAAGTTTGGGGAAGTTAGGAAGTTTTATTGAGGGAAACTAGACAAGGTAGTGTTATGCCATCTACTGGCAGGCTTTGCCACAAAGTTTGCTCTTCTTAGTTTTTATTTTATTTGGTTTTGTTGTTGTAATTTTACCACCTTTTTCTTCACAATTTCGTGATATCCAATTGTGATCTTGTCTCATCGCTGCAACTCCCCCAACGGGCTCAGGAGAGGCGAAGGTCGAGTCATGCGCGCTCTTCTGTGATCGTCTGAATAGCTTGGTCAATATACCAAATAATGACCGCACTATCAATAATAATCGTAACAGTCAATAACAGTGCAATCATATATAAGCTCACTATTTGGCACGCTCCAAATTCAACCAATGTGTTATAGCTATTGATTGCAGATTTATAAACTACATTTAAACTTCTAAACTGCTTACGTGTAGGCTCTTTATATTACTAATGTTAATAATAATCCATGGGATTTTTATATCGCTTTTCAAAGACCCAAAGATGCTTGAAAAAAGACGATAGAAAGATCCTTAATCCTTAAGACGCTTTCTTTATACTGTATGTTTGATCACAAATTAGTGATTCATTTGTTGATTAGTTTGCTAATTGTGTGTGTGATGTATTTAACCTAGGCCTGTCTAAAGAAGGTATAGGCATCACCTAGGCCTGTCTCAAGAAGGTATAGTCATTCACTGTAGAAGTCTCACATACAAATTACCTCTGGCAGTAATTGGATTGAAAGAGGTCTTGCAGCAATAAGCCTCTTACAGTATTGCAGTTTGCACTTGTTGCTGAGCAGAGCAGAGCAGACCCAGGACAGTTTGATGGACACACGGACTAACATTGCTTAATAACTGCCTATAGGATGAGATTTGAACTACAACCTTGGTTTGAAACGAGGATAGCGTCGATGGGACATATATAATCATTTCCAGTTAGGCCTACTGGCTTTATACCCCTGGAAGGTCAGTCAAGATGATGGCCGGAGATGTTGTTGCTATCTGGGAGGTGGCGTTAAGCGATGGGGTTTACAGGATTGAGTTTGAACACGGCACGGCGACAGGGAAGAGGGTTGTTTGGATCAATGGACAGGTACGTAGGCCCTGAAATGTATTCCTTTTTAAAATCTCTAATGTGTTATTGGGTAGTCAGAGCTATGTACAGAAGGCCTATGGCTGTCTGATTTGCTTTCTTCCTCAGGAGGTGCTCAGAAGAGATTGGATGTTCAAACTGGTTGGAAAGGAGACCTTCACAGTGGGAGGCATGGAAACAAAAGCAACAGTAAACATTGAGGCTATCAGTGGCTTTACCTACGAGTACACCTTGGAGATTGATGGCAAGAGTCTCCAGAAGTTCATAGATAACAGATCCAAAGTCACTAAGACGTGGGTGCTGCAAGTGGATGGTGTTGACTGCAGGATTGTCCTTGGTAAGGCTCAAAAAACAAAAAGGATATTCTTTCCTATGAGCATTGAGCAATATTTCAGTGTCAATACCAGCTACACCGTCTATTCTAAAAAGTCTATAAAAACATAGTCGACTGTGTGTAAGGCAACATGCAGGTCAGCGCTGTTCTGAGGAGTATAATCTATTTAGGGGAACACTTCTGGGCGGGCTATTTTAAGGCATCCGAGCAACCTGATTGGAAGGAACACTGTCCTTTGTAGCCTATAGCAGAAAGCTCCATGTGACATGAATAAACAAAGCAGGGAACTCTGCACTGTGTGATGTTATGATGCTCTTATGGATGTGTAATGCACACCGGTAAATCATTAACAATCATTCCAATGCACTGCATGGTGCTTCTGTCCTGTAGGCCTATGGTGAAAAATATGATACAAGCAATACTAATAATATACTAAATTACTACTGTATGGTTTTTTTCAACAGAAAAGGACACAATGGATGTATGGTTCAATGGGCAGAAAATGGAGACAGAGGTATTTTTTCAACCTCATATGGAATTGAATTTGAAGTTATTGTGTCCATGAATGTTGCATACATACATAGGCCAAGGTTCTGGTTTAACATGATTCACTAATGTTTTGGTACATACTTTTGTCCTTCCAGTCCTTTATTGATATTTACGTACCTTCTCTTATTGTCGGCTATAGGGAGAGTTTGTGGATGACGGAACAGAGACACACTTCACGGTGGCAGACCATGAATGCTGCATCAAGGCTTTGAGCAGTGGGAAGAAGAGAGCTGGCATCATCCATTACTTAATTGTGGATGGGGAAGCAGTGCCCGGCTGGACAGATTGAAGAGGACCGCTGAACTTTTCAAGTCAGGAATCTGAAATGTTGGATATCTCCTATGTAAATATAAATGAAGAGGCAGCCTCAGGGATGAGTGAGTGGCATTGAACTAAGATATCAATCGACTCAAGGTCTCTGTACTGTTTCTAGGTTTTCAAAGATGGGATCAATATTTCTATGGTGGAACTAAGGAGTATTATCTTTCTGATAATGAGGTTGTGTATAAATAAGTCAATTAATCAAAGGAAATATGTAAATATTTAACATTTCAAATCAATCAATAAAATATAGCAATACATGTTTTAGTTTTGAGTGTAATCATGTATGATATTCGCTTGTTTATGCAGATGCTACGCTATATTGCACTAAGCCAAATGTATCTCTTCTCAAATATGAATACCTTAGAGCTCCATATCTATGGCTAAACTAATGTTATATATTAGCATATACCGTACATGTGAGTGAACATTCTTCAAATGCCCTGAGAAACAGATGCGCAGCCTCTGCGCAATAAGTACATTCAAGAACGCGACGCCTCTGAACCAGCCAATGCGTTATATGGTTGCCGCCATAGAGATAGATTGAAAACTATAATGACCAAATGAACTATCGTGCCCAAATGCCTATTTTAGCATGGGCCTCGCCATTGAGGACTTTCACCATTTTAAAGTAGTCAACTGGGTGGGACTTCCTATGTGTTAAGGAAGGATCATACAATTCTATCCAGGTCACCAGGAGGGATCAGCCAATGAATTATACTCGTGAGAAAACATTCCATAAATGCAGGTGGCAATAAATTGCTAACCTCGGCTTTATACCTGTTAAAACAACACACTCCAGGTGGCAGTATGCACCCATTCAGTTTTTTTTACCAACTCATAGAAGTAGTAGAATAAGAAAATGGACTACTTCAAAATGGAGATGGACGCAATGGCTCTGCCTGTGCTCTCGCAGATGCCATAATAGGACAGATACAATGATGCGATGTCTATCTAAGTCTATGGGTTGCAGCAGACGTTTTCCAGTAGGAAACCTTCAGGGAATGACGTCCAATGAAACAGACGGGATGGATTTCTACCCAAGAGGAAGGGGAAAGCACCTATGTTTGCCGATAAACTAGAGCAATCTGTAAAATATATATTGCTCTCATAGCAATAAGTAGCCACATTTGTATTGTGTCTTGGAATTTTCGGCAACTGCATGCGCCCAGTGTTTGGACCAAATCCGGACTGTGGGGGGAGTTTTGCGCCTGCTTTTGCACGCTAAACAAAACAACGAAAGAGGACTTGGCTGCGCAGAACACGCATCCAGCCACGATTAGTAACTATTTAGCTAGTTATGTAGATTGCTTTTGGCAGGTTTGCCTGGGTACATAACTACATTGGTTTATTTGCATGTTTGTGAAGAAAAGCTCAAACAGATTGGTCGGTCTAAGGAGAGAATGATAGGGGTTTGAGAAATTCAGAGTTTTGTCCCCGGCTTGGATGTTAGCTACTGCTAGCTACCGAGTTAGCGAATGCCAAAGGGCCTATTTAGCAAGCGTTTTCAAACCTTTCCAGCGTTTGAGAGTTATGACATGACTGTTGTACAGTACTTACCTGTTTGCTGGATTGCTACTATTCATACAGACGCTAATATTCGTGAATAGGGTTTTTACTTCCACACTCCGTGAGGGACGGAGCAAGGATATGGGGAAGCGTTGCTCAGCCGACTACTACTGTCACTCCTCCAGGATTTCGAATCAGGAGAGCCCGGGTCGGTTGTTTGGACTCACGGATAGCCAACTAGTTACATGGACTCACTGACAAGTAACTGCTGTTTCATTTAAAGCCAAATTTGCAGTTTGAATCAAGTAGCTAGCTATCGATAAATTATTTGGCGTGCCTCACCCACAATATTGTGCTGAGGACCAGACCAGTCAACTCGTTACCAGTCGGGAAAGGGCAAGAACAAAAACAACGCGCAAAATGAACTATCAGCAGCACCTTGCAAACTCGGCTGCCATTCGGTCTGAGATCCAGAGGTTCGAATCCGTCCATCCAAACATCTACTCCATATATGAACTGCTGGAGCGCGTGGAAGAGCCCATCCTGCAGAATCAGATTCGAGAACATGTCATCGCCATTGAAGGTAAGGCAGTAGGGGTGCATGTAGCCATCGGTACATGTGACATCGGTACATCGCCATAACATGTTTTGCTCTGCACTCTCTAATCCTCTCAAATCTGTTTACTGCTGTGGTGTCGGAGTGTTGTATCATTTTAATATGGTTACATCATAGCAGAGCTGCTATACTGTATGAATGAATGAATGTATAGGCCTTGGTGCCCTGATTGTCAATCGACAATCGATTTTTATATTGAGCTGGTTCAACAAGCACTTAGCCCAGCTGTATGATACTCACATACAAATCAGTAGCTTATCATTTGAATAACTTGCATGCAGAACTACATGAGGGGAAGCTCCGAGGATCTGCTTTTCAAACTTCTCACACAGCTGGGCAGATGTTGGGCTGCCACTATGTACTAGAAGGAGTGACATGCATTATCTCATGACCCCCTTGATAATACATTGTCCTGTTATAATGGCGTCATCATATCGTGACTCATGGCTACTGCTTTTTTACTCTATTGATTGGCTGATGAAATGTCCAGCAGTATTGTAGTGAAGGCCTAGTATTGTTGTTGTCGTTGAGAATGGCAACCGGCTTCTCTCATTCACTGTATAGACTCTGTTCATTTGCATATAAATGGGTGCTGTGCTGTGCGGTAGGTAGGGTAGGGAGGTGGGGAGTTAGGGAGGACTTGCCAGACAGCCAGGTGTTGTTGACCCACTTTCCACTGATGTTGGAGCCAGCAGCAAAGAAGAGCAAGCGGAAAGTGTCACACATTGAGGTAATATAGCTGTTAACAACAAAAGGTGGGTGTGATCAGTGTGTGGGTGTGTGACTGACTGACTGAGGCAAGGGTTATCCCACCGCCATCACTGACTGTGTGTGTGTCCTACATGTACCCTCTGGACACAGTGAGGGGAGGGTGGCTACCTGCCGGGACTTGCTCACTAGTACCTGGACCTGTCCTGTCAGAGGTACAAAGGAACTGGCTGGAGTGGGCCTCCTGAATGGAGAAACTGAGAAACGGAGTGTGGTCTGGGCAGGGGGAGATTTCTTTGGTCCTCGAGTGCTGTTGGCACTGGATCAACATTGGCTAGGTTAATGGTACTGGTTGGAGTGTGTGGATCAACATTGGCTGGGTTAATGGTACTGGTTGGAGTGTGTGGATCAACATTGGCTGGGTTAATGGTACTGGTTGGAGTGTGTGGATCAACATTGGCTAGGTTAATGGTACTGGTTGGAGTGTGTGGATCAACATTGGCTAGGTTAATGGTACTGGTTGGAGTGTGTGGATCAACATTGGCTGGGTTAATGGTACTGGTTGGAGTGTGTGGATCAACATTGGCTAGGTTAATGGTACTGGTTGGAGTGTGTGGATCAACATTGGCTAGGTTAATGGTACTGGTTGGAGTGTGTGGATCAACATTGGCTAGGTTAATGGTACTGGTTGGAATGTGTTTATTAACATTGGCTAGGTTAATGGTACTGGTTGGAGTGTGTGGATCAACATTGGCTAGGTTAATGGTACTGGTTGGAGTGTGTGGATCAACATTGGCTAGGTTAATGGTACTGGTTGGAGTGTGTGGATCAACATTGGCTAGGTTAATGGTACTGGTTGGAGTGTGTGGATCAACATTGGCTAGGTTAATGGTACTGGTTGGAGTGTGTGGGTTGAGCGGATGTTCTTCTCTCAGGCTTGATGGTCAGTAGTAGGAGCTGAGGACTGGTTTGAACAAGATCAGTCAGGACCACTGTTGGTCTGGGCCTCCGTCAATACTCCAGGAATACCATGAAACTAACTTGTTGGGAATGGGCTCGTACGTAAGCATTTCACTGTAAATTCTACACCTGTTGTGTTCGGCCCATTTGACCTATACACTTTGATATGATTTAGGGCTGTATCATATATTCTGAGATGGGACACTGGTTGCTTTTCTCCTGGCTGTTTTATTAAGACCAGTTGTTACCATGTATGCTTTTTTTGTTTACCAAATGTTGTTGGCCATGTGTGCACTGTAGCACGTGTTCTGATTTATATTGTATATTTGAATTATCTTAGAGGAGGCTATATCTGTCACAGTAGCCTGGAACATTCTGACAGAGATTCTAGTTCTCTAAACATGTCAGATGACCAAATGCTCTTCTGATGGAGAAACCAGCATCATGTTTGTAAACATGTTGTGGTTGGATTGTAGATCAGGTTGGTTGGGATCAGAGCCTGGCTGCCGTTTTCAGGCACCTTGAATGACATCTCGCCGAACACTCGTCTGACAGATGGCAAATCCACTCTGAAAACTGCTACGTCACACTTCCTTTATCTTTCAAACCCAGCCAGGACAACTCTGTCACTCCCGACAGAATGACTGACATCTAGGGAGAGAGAGAGGGAGGGAGGGAGGTGGAGAGGACCAAAAAGGGATTGAGGGAGAGAGAAGAGAGACTGAAACATTGATCCAGAGAGAGCGATACGGGAGGAAGAGTGAGGGAGAGATGGGACTGTGAGGGAGAGATGGGACTGTGAGGGAGGGATGGGGCTGTGAGGGAGTGATGGGGCTGTGAGGGAGCGATGGGGCTGTGAGGGAGCGATGGGGCTGTGAGGGAGCGATGGGGCTGTGAGGGAGCGATGGGGCTGTGAGGGAGCGATGGGGCTGTGAGGGAGCGATGGGGCTGTGAGGGAGAGATGGGGCTGTGAGGGAGAGTTGGGGCTGTGAGGGAGAGGAAAAGAGGATGAGATTGCACACCGAACAGAAGAGCTGTTATGTAATGCCTGTGATGGCTGACTGATGTCCTGGCTGACTGATGTCCTGGCTGACTGATGTCCTGGCTGACTGATGTCCTGGCTGACTGATGTCCTGGCTGTAATAAGTGGGGGATGCCTTTTTAAAGTGTTTTTAGTTCCATTATGCAACCATGTAGTGTCACGGAGGGTGTGTGTGTGTGTGTGTGTGTGTGTGTGTGTGTGTGTGTGTGTGTGTGTGTGTGTGTGTGTGTGTGTGTGTGTGTGTGTGTGTGTGTGTGTGTGTGTGTGTGTGTGTGTGTGTGTGTGTGTGTGTGCAGGTTTTACAGAGTTGTACTGCTGAATGATGTTGATGTCACAGACACCCTATTTTCTCCATATTAGTGCACTACATTTGATCAGGGACACTGGTCAAACGTAGTGCATGCTATAGTGAATAGGGTGTTGGCAGCGGCAGGCAGGTAGCCTAGCGATCGTTGGGCCAGTAACTGAAAGGTCGCTGGTTCAAATCCCGGGGCAGACGAGGTGAAAAACCTGCCAATGTGCCCTTGAGCAAGGCACTTAACCCTAATCACTCCTGTAAGTCACTCCTGATAAGAGCGTCTGCTAAATGATTAAAATGTAAATGTAAAATGTGTGATTTCAGACTCAGTATACCCTGATCTCTGTATTCTGCAGCATTTGTTCCTGCTAAGTCCCATCCATCCATCCCCAGACAGCAGTACAGCACTACATCACACTGCTCTCCCCCACATTCTGACTGCTGAGGTGAGGAGGGAACTCACACAATGTTCTGTTCCCCAGTTAAATAATAGTTTCTTGGTTTTGCTGACCAGTTTTGCATTGTTCTGTTGGCACCCAGTGGCTGGTTCAGTAATGTTCTCAGTCAGCATCATGGTCTTTGTCATACAGAAACATTATGCCTACTACAATGATCAATCAATGAATCATCATGACGCCATCATCTGTAAGGAAAGGACTTTGCAGTTTGCACTCCATAAATGTCAGCCCGTGTTTCCTACCTCAGTCTATGCATTGAGGTCGCGAGAGATGACTGTTACCACGAAGCAAAGGTCCATGACTGTGACATGGGTGATGCTAACATGCTTCTGACACATGTTGACATTCCTTCAGGGACATTTGTGCTCCTCACCAGGCAGACAGGTAACATGATCTCTGGCCTCCCCGCCAGGCAGACAGGTAACATGATCTCTGGCCTCCCCGCCAGGCAGACAGGTAACATGATCTCTGGCCTCCCCGCCAGGCAGACAGGTAACATGATCTCTGGCCTCCCCGCCAGGCAGACAGGTAACATGATCTCTGGCCTCCCCGCCAGGCAGACAGGTAACATGATCTCTGGCCTCCCCACCAGGCAGACAGGTAACATGATCTCTGGCCTCTCCACCAGGCAGACAGGTAACATGATCTCTGTCCTCCCCACCAGCCCTGAGTGTACAAAACATTAGGAACACCCTTTTTCCCTTCATAACAGCCTCAATTCCTCAGGGCATGGACTCTACAAGGTGTCGAAAGCATTCCACAGGGATGCTGGCCAATGTTGACTCCAATGCTTCCCACAGTTGTGTCAAGTTGGCTGGATGTCCTTTGGGTGGTGAACCATACTTGATACACATGGGAAACTGTTGAGCGTGGAAAACCCCAGCAGCGTGACACAAACCGGTGCACCTGGCACCTACTACCATACCACTTCAATCTTTTGTCTTTCCCATTCACCCTCTGAATGCCACACATACACAATCTGTGTCTCAATTGTCTCAAGGCTTAAAAATCCTTCTTTAACCCGTCTTCTCCCCTTCATCTACACTGATTGAAGTGGATTTAACTGGTGAAATCAATAAGGGATTATAGCTTTAACCTGCATTCACCTGTGTATCGGGATATTATTTTTGACAAAATATCGTATTGTTTTGACAATATCACAATATTATTTGTGCTCTACTTGGCTGTACCTGCACTAAAACTCCAGTATTTTTCCTTCATAGTTTGTTCTCATCTTCTTTTTAAATAGACCTGTTTTCAGCACTTTTATTTCCCTGACTGATCAAAACCAGTTTTCTCATGGCTCTCCCTCGTTCCTCTGCAGCAGACATATGGTGAGCAATATGTTTGGAACATCGAAGTCGCAATAAAAATCACAGTATCAAATCGCAATACATTGAGAAATGCAATACACATCCTATCGCCACCTAAGTATGGTGATAATATGGTATGGTGAGGTCCCTGGCATTTCCCAGCCCTGGCAGGCAGGTAACCTGATCTCTGGAGGTTGTTGTTTACACATGTTATGTAGTCTACAGGTCACATGGTGCTTCATGTTTCCATGCATAGGCTATCAGATCTCTTCAGCAACGTGCGCGTGCCAACCTGTGTGTCTACCTCGCTGTGGAATCCCTCCTTTAGTGTAGCCTGGTGGGAAACAAACCAGAGCTTCACTGACTCCAATCGGTTCAGTGGATCAGTATTACAACAGTTCCCCACAGTGGGTTAACCACCTGGACCCCCCTCACTGGGCGGACCGGGGGGCACGCTGCAGTCCTCCAATCTAACCTATTACCAGATCCTAGGCTAATAAAGGAGGGGATAGATAAGAGGAATGGGACAAAGATGGGAGAGATGAGACTGATAAAGGCCAGTGCTTGAAGGGATAATAATCTGTAGGAAAAGGTCACATCATCTGTAGAGGCTAACAATAGTGTGTTAGATGAACAGCAGGACATGGAGATAAAAGCTCCCTATTTCTTGTTGTGTAGCAGCTGGCTGAGCTTTCCCCTCCGCCCCCTATGATGCAGAGTCTCAGGGGCCTTCTCATTGGACAGGGCTGAGGTAAGGTCACCTATGAGTGGCTGTGTGGCTCAATTTATCCCGCCCGCTCCTCTCGCTGTCATCGCTTTCTCTCATCCAGGAGCTGGGAAAACAACACACACACACACACACACACACACACACACACACACACACACACACACACACACACACACACACACACACACACACACACACACACACTGCCTGCATGGCGCCATTAGGGAGATGCAGTCATCAGCCATCCATGAGTTTGTTAGCTGGATGCTACTCAGGATGCATCAGCAACCACAAGACACACACGTACAGTCAAACCACAATGTTTGAGTTTCAGACAGTCCGTGACCCATGTATTTTTATGGGTAAGGCTAGTTCCTTCCCCCTTATGACTCCTTCCTCTCACACAGGCTTCATCCCCTCCTGCTGACATGTAAGGCATTTACATTTTGATGACCATTAAGTCTCTCGGAAGTGCCCACTTCCTCAGGGTCCAAATTGTATTGAACAGACAGTTTTCAATTGGACTTAAGCGGGCTGGCGTGAAAAGTCCTGGCTCGATCTCTTTAGATTTGATTAGAAAGGAGCCCTGGAGTGGTGCCTTAGTGTGTCAACAAGCCCCAGCTAGCAGCCTAGTAGTGAGGGGAGAGGGAGGAGGGCATATGGGGGTCCATATGCTAAAGAGGTTCCACTGTCTAGACTGTTTACAGGGATTAAGAAACTGGGTGAACAGGACAATGCATATACAGTTATTATTTACTGGGGCCCAGTGGAGACTGGATTCATATGCAGTTATTATTTACTGGGGCCCAGTGGAGACTGGATTCATATACAGTTATTATTTACTGGGGCCCAGTGGAGACTGGATTCATATACAGTTATTATTTACTGGGGCCCAGTGGAGACTGGATTCATATACAGTTATTATTTACTGGGGCCCAGTGGAGACTGGATTCATATACAGTTATTATTTACTGGGGCCCAGTGGAGACTGGATTCATATACAGTTATTATTTACTGGGGCCCAGTGGAGACTGGATTCATATACAGTTGTTATTTACTGGGGCCCAGTGGAGACTGGATTCATATACAGTTGTTATTTACTGGGGCCCAGTGGAGACTGGATTCATATACAGTTATTATTTACTGGGGCCCAGTGGGGACTGGATTCATATACAGTTGTTATTTACTGGGGCCCAGTGGAGACTGGATTCATATACAGTTGTTATTTACTGGGGCCCAGTGGAGACTGGATTCATATACAGTTATTATTTACTGGGGCCCAGTGGAGACTGGATTCATATACAGTTATTATTTACTGGGGCCCAGTGGAGACTGGATTCATATGCAGTTATTATTTACTGGGGCCCAGTGGAGACTGGATTCATATACAGTTATTATTTACTGGGGCCCAGTGGAGACTGGATTCATATACAGTTGTTATTTACTGGGGCCCAGTGGAGACTGGATTCATATACAGTTATTATTTACTGGGGCCCAGTGGGGACTGGATTCATATACAGTTATTATTTACTGGGGCCCAGTGGGGACTGGATTCATATACAGTTATTATTTACTGGGGCCCAGTGGGGAGTGGATTCATATACAGTTATTATTTACTGGGGCCCAGTGGGGAGTGGATTTGTGTGGTAGACAATGCAGATTAGAGAGGCTGCCCAGTGTCTGCCCCTAGGCTGAGAAAAGAGGGCACGAGTGGCTGCATGGCAGTGGAATTTATGCCAGTTATTGGCCATGTCCTGTGTGACTATGCAGTTACAGTGAAGGGTAGAGGGGAGTGAACCACAACATCACAGTGAAGAATAGAGGAGTGAACCACGACTTCACAGTGAAGAATAGAGGAGTGAACCACGACTTCACAGTGAAGAATAGAGGGGAGTGAACCACGACATCACAGTGAAGGATAGAGGGGAGTGAACCACGACTTCACAGTGAAGGATAGAGGGGAGTGAACCACGGCATCACAGTGAAGGATAGAGGGGAGTGAACCACGGCATCACAGTGAAGGATAGAGGGGAGTGAACCACGACATCACAGTGAAGGATAGAGGGGAGTGAACCACGACATCACAGTGAAGGATAGAGGGGAGTGAACCACGGCATCACAGTGAAGGATAGAGGGGAGTGAACCACGGCATCACAGTGAAGGATAGAGGGGAGTGAACCACGGCATCACAGTGAAGGGTAGATGGGAGTGAACCACAACATCACAGTGAAGGGTAGAGAGAGTGAACCACAACATCACAGTGAAGGGTAGAGGGGAGTGAACCACAACATCACAGTGAAGGATAGAGGGGAGTGAACCACAACATCACAGTGAAGGATAGAGGGGAGTGAACCACGACGTCACAGTGAAGGATAGAGGGGAGTGAACCACAACGTCACAGTGAAGGGTAGAGGGGAGTGAACCACGACGTCACAGTGAAGGATAGAGGGGAGTGAACCACAACGTCACAGTGAAGGGTAGAGAGAGTGAACCACAACATCACAGTGAAGGGTAGAGGGGAGTGAACCACAACATCACAGTGAAGGGTAGAGGGGAGTGAATCACAACGTCACAGTGAACACTATGAAGTTTTATATCTGACACAGGTGATGTGATTTGTGTCCCTTCTGAATTCACTACTTCAGAGGCCAGTGATGAAATGGAGGAAGAGACCTGAAGCTACAGCGATGATGGAAAGGTTTTGTTTTTGGAGAACTGTGTGTGTGATGCCAGAGAGTCAGCCACACAGAAGCTTATATCACTAAAGATGGATGCTTCCTCATCTCAATAAAGGTGTATTTACTGTCCTCAAACCTGTCTCCCTCTTGTAGTATTTATCTTCCTTTATCCAGTCCCCCTACCCTCTCATCCCCTCATTCTCCAAACAGTTTGTTGTTCATTTAATGCACTTTTCAAACGTATTCCTCGGAGGGCAGAGTGTCTGTGGGCTTTCGCTCTTCCCTTGTACTTAATGAAATAAGGTTATTAATTAGTAAGGATCTCCCCTCACCTGGTTGTCTAGGTCTTAATTGAAAGGAAAAACCAGCAGACACTGCCCCCCCCCTGGAATGACTTTGAGTTCGACACTCCTGATCTAATGCTTGAATAATAAACAGCTCCAAGGCAAGTTTGCACTGAAGTCTGCCTGCTTATTCTTAGCAGTCAGTGTTTTGTGTAGTGCCTGGTGTAGATCTCACATTTCACTGTGTATCTCTCCTCTCATAATTTCTCCTGTTTGACAACTATCCCCTCCAGCTGCCTACCACTTCTCAGTTAGCTATGGAAAATCCAGCTGCCTACCACTTCTCAGTTAGCTATGGGAAATCCAGCTGCCTACCACTTCTGTTAGCTATGGAAAAGCCAGCTGCCTACCACTTCTGTTAGCTATGGAAAAGCCAGCTGCCTACCACTTCTCAGTTAGCTATGGAAAAGCCAGCTGCCTACCACTTCTCAGTTAGCTATGGAAAATCCAGCTGCCTACCACTTCTCAGTTAGCTATGGAAAATCCAGCTGCCTACCACTTCTCAGTTAGCTATGGAAAATCCAGCTGCCTACCACTTCTCAGTTAGCTATGGAAAATCCAGCTGCCTACCACCTCTCAGTTAGCTATGGAAAATCCAGCTGCCTACCACCTCTCAGTTAGCTATGGAAAATCCAGCTGCCTACCACTTCTCAGTTAGCTATGGAAAATCCAGCTGCCTACCACTTCTCAGTTAGCTATGGAAAATCCAGCTGCCTACCACTTCTGTTAGCTATGGAAAATCCAGCTGCCTACCACTTCAGTTAGCTATGGAAAATCCAGCTGGCTTGCTCCTCCTGAAATATTGATCAAAACTCAACATCCCTTAACTTGTCATTTGCAAAGTGCACCGCTGTAACAGATACTCGGCGCTTCCCAGTGGCGAAGTGGTCTAAGGCACTGCATCTCAGTGCTAGAGGCGTCACTACAGATATCCTGGTACGAATCCAGGCTGTATCACAACCGTCTGTGATTGGGAGTCCCATTGGGCGGTGCACAATTGGCCCAGCGTCGTCCGGGTTTGGGCCTGTAGGTAGGCCGTCATAGTTAAGAACAAATTCTTATTTACAAACTTGCCTCGTTAAATAATTGTTTTTTAATACAAATCACGAACAAAAAATTATAGGAAAATATAAACCGATATTCTGACAGATCATGATCTTCAGTTCAAATTCATGGATTTTGCAACACATTTCTTTAACCTTCTCTTCCATGTAAAGGTTTAAGATATTCTTTGAAGTCAGTCTTGGCTGAATGCATTGCGATACTGATAGGACAGGTCTTTTTCCAAATGCTGGCCTAACCTAGTTCTTTCCCCCCATTTGAGACCTCCAGGAAGCAGGTGTGACAAGAAGAAGGGTAATCTTTTGCAAGTTGTGATAGGCTGGCTGTTGCCGTCGAAATGAGCCTTTCTGGGAAATGTCCAACGGTTCCACCTCTCTGGCCTGTTCTTTAGGGCATGGTTCCCAACCGGTGTGCCGCGGCAGGAACTCAGCTGCGCCGCCAAGCTTTTCCTAATCTGGATGATTCTTTTGGAACAATCACTTCTAAACGTAACCTGTGGAATGCAGATGGGATGTTGACTTGGGAGCACCAGTGGGGGTCAGATAAAACAAGTCCAGTGTTCTCAGGCTGTTGTTAAATTTGTATCATTTGAGGGGTGCTTCACGAGCAAAGTCATTTGTATCATTTTACTTTGTCTGTGAAAACCATTAGCGCAGGTAATCTGACTTGGTTTACCAGTAGCCAGAGTCATTTATTTCTTAATATATGGCTCTGGGTTTAGCTATACCACAGCCTCTGCCATAGAAACAAACAGAGCATGGCTTGATGTCCGTGGTTGCACATTTACATGCAGAAAACCGCTCGTCTCTAGAACAAACTGTTAAAAACTAAAGACCTATTTTACCGGAGCTAAAAAGCATTATTTCTGGTGCAGGTTTGCGGGACTCTTAAAAGGGTACTTACAATTTTAACCATCATGAGTAAGGAACTATGAAAACTATGAAAATATTTCAAATAATAAAAAATAATTTTAATGTATAAAAAAACATTTGCCACAGAAAATTGCTGATTTGCACTATAGATCAGAGAAGATGGAGGTCATTATCACTAAATAAACGAATAGGGAAATTGTGTGCCACAGAATGTTCTATTCCATCAAGGTGTGCCACGGTTAAGAAAAGGTTGGGAGCCACGGTCTTAGGGAACTCAGTGGGATTCAGCCTGGCCTGTCCTCTGTTTAGCTCTTCTGTGGAGATGGACAGAAGAGTTCAAGCTGTGCTTTCTGTCTGTCTTTGTCCTTGCAACGTTGCGAAGAGTTTTAATTTTTTAATTTAATTTTTATTTTTTAATTGCTGTCAAGGATGCCTTTCTTTTCTAGTTGCCACTTCCTTGGGTTGTATTCTACTGTGTTTGTATTTGCTGCAGTGGGACCTCTTGGAAAAGGCCTCTCTTAGGATGAGATAAGAGCAAAACTACACTATCTCCCCTGACACCTGTGGCCTTAGTTGAGTCACTCCTCTACAGAGAGGAAGTGTTTAGTTCTCCAACGAGGCAGAACAAACAGGTACAGCCGTTTTGACTGAACAGAAACACCATCTGTGTGTACCACTGTTACGTAGCTAATGAGTCACCCAATGCTACTGTACATTACAGCCTTTTCATTTCTCACATTGCCTCCCATTCCTCTCCTGTTGTGTCACTGTTATGACTGTGTTGTGTAGCCTACTTGACGAACTTAGGGTTCAGATATGTAACCTCTCAAACCGAGTAGCTGGAAAATCCCCCAACTTCCCTCTTCCTGTCCCTCAGAAGTTGATCATTCCTTGACCCCCCTCATGGCTGAATAAGACTGGTCTAGCCTGACTGTGGAGTCTTGGTGTACTAGAGGAGGAAGTAACAACAGCTGACAGGACAGCAGACCACAGAGCTCCACTCCACCACCAGCTGGAATCTACAGCCCTGTTAAAGCAGCATGAGGGAGGGGAGAGAGACTGAGGGGAATGGAAGCTTGTCCAAGTCTAAGGTAGTCCTGTCTGAAAGCAGAGAGAGGCCCAGGCCACACCAGCTGTGGACTGCAGCTGCACCGGGAGGCTAGTGTGTGTGTGTGTCTCATAGCACTCCTTTCAGCAGGAAGCGTGTTAGAGTAGGGGTTATTTTTAAGATGTCCTCCATGGGATATGCTGCTGGAATCAGACTCATGCTATTGTTTTGTTTTAGTCCGGTCCGTGTCTGGCTCCGAACGGAGAGCAGCTTCCCCTCCTGGTGTGTGTGTGTGTGTTGTAAGAGTAGTCTGTGCTACAAGGGGGACATGCAGTACTACACCCCCCCTACACGCACACACACACACCCTCAGCTTCCCCAGGGGCATTATGATGTCACTTCCTGGTGCATTGATCGCTGTGTCAGGCTTGGCACTCCCAGCAGTCTGCTCGTCCCAGAGGAGGGAGTGTGACCGCGGATGCCGTCTGCTCTTTCGGTGCGAAGCACAGCTCAGGACACTGACCTCCTGACTGTGAAGCTGATGCTAGAGGCTGAGTGAAGGGTGTGCTGTTGTGATGGTCTAGTTGTTGTTTAGACAGCAAGCCCTGTTTGTAGTGTAGGCTGTTAGCTTACCGCTTCACCTTCCCTCTTAACACACGTTTAGATGAAACAAGCCCTGTTTGTAGTGTAGGCTGTTAGCTTACCGCTTCACCTTCCCTCTTAACACACGTTTAGATGAAACAAGCCCTGTTTGTAGTGTAGGCTGTTAGCTTACCGCTTCACCTTCCCTCTTAACACACGTTTAGATGAAACAAGCCCTGTTTGTAGTGTAGGCTGTTAGCTTACTGCTTCACCTTCCCTCTTAACACACGTTTAGATGAAACAAGCCCTGTTTGTAGTGTAGGCTGTTAGCTTACTGCTTCACCTTCCCTCTTAACACACGTTTAGATGAAACAAGCCCTGTTTGTAGTGTAGGCTGTTAGCTTACCGCTTCACCTTCCCTCTTAACACACGTTTAGATGAAACAAGCCCTGTTTGTAGTGTAGGCTGTTAGCTTACCGCTTCACCTTCCCTCTTAACACACGTTTAGATGAAACAAGCCCTGTTTGTAGTGTAGGCTGTTAGCTTACCGCTTCACCTTCCCTCTTAACACATGTTTAGATGAAACAAGCCCTGTTTGTAGTGTAGGCTGTTAGCTTACCGCTTCACCTTCCCTCTTAACACACGTTTAGATGAAACAAACCCTGTTTGTAGTGTAGGCTGTTAGCTTACCGCTTCACCTTCCCTCTTAACACACGTTTAGATGAAACAAGCCCTGTTTGTAGTGTAGGCTGTTAGCTTACCGCTTCACCTTCCCTCTTAACACATGTTTAGATGAAACAAGCCCTGTTTGTAGTGTAGGCTGTTAGCTTACTGCTTCACCTTCCCTTTTAACACACGTTTAGATGAAACAAGCCCTGTTTGTAGTGTAGGCTGTTAGCTTACCGCTTCACCTTCCCTCTTAACACACGTTTAGATGAAACAAGCCCTGTTTGTAGTGTAGGCTGTTAGCTTACCGCTTCACCTTCCCTCTTAACACACGTTTAGATGAAACAAGCCCTGTTTGTAGTGTAGGCTGTTAGCTTACCGCTTCACCTTCCCTCTTAACACATGTTTAGATGAAACAAGCCCTGTTTGTAGTGTAGGCTGTTAGCTTACCGCTTCACCTTCCCTCTTAACACATGTTTAGATGAAACAAGCCCTGTTTGTAGTCTAGGCTGTTAGCTTACCGCTTCACCTTCCCTCTTAACACATGTTTAGATGAAACAAGCCCTGTTTGTAGTCTAGGCTAATACATTGAGGTCCAAAAGTATTGGGGACAGTGACACATTTTGTGATATTGCGTGCTATGAACATGGGACCAAATATTTTTGGTACTACTTTAATACACATATAAGTGAATTTGTCCCAATACCTTTGGTCCCCTAAAATGGAGGGGAACTAGGTTTAGAAATGCTGTAATTTCTAAACGGTTCAACCGATATGGATGAAAATACCCTCAGATTTAAAGCTGACAGTTTTAACCTCATAGTCATTGTATCATTTGAATAGTGCTGGAGTACAGAGCCAAAACAACACATTTGTCACTTTCCCAACACTGTTGGAGCTCACTGTTCTGTGTCTTCCTATAGATGAAACAAGCTGCTTCATATTGAAATGGGTACAACAGATGCTCCTCACCCTGAAGGGCCTAGTCTCATCCAACGATACATTCCATTGGCTAACAAACTAGGCCTAATTTAATTTCACTACCATGAGTCCGGACCTCCACCGGATAATGAGCTCTTCCTGTTGATGATCATGTTATACACTTCTGGAAACATGAATGGCTCATTTCTCATTTCTCAAAGGCCTACTACTAAAACCAAGTTTTTATTAATATATAAAATAATGTTTGAAACTTTTTATTTTAACATTCATTAATCATGTGTAGCATGTTTAAGAGCCTAGTAACATGACTAGAATCAGTCTTAATTGAATTAGCCCATTTGCCTATCTACTGTTTAATATAATGTTTAGTTACTACATAATCCATCAGAGTTAGGCTATGTCTGGTGGTTAAACTACTTCCTGGGGGGGGGCTGTTATCTGCATGGTGTTGGCTCAGTCTTATTGGTCATCACTTACTATGATGCTTTAGAAAGGGGTTCTGTGAGGAGCGAGGTCAATAGGAGGCACCACTCACTCACTCTCCCCATCTGGCCTTTTGGAGGTGAAATCAATGCCCCCTTTTCTCTGTAAAGGACCCTCCTCTTGTATTGGGTCACCATCTGCCAGTGGGATCCACCGCCCGCCCGTCCTCCATTTGAACAGCGTAAGGAATGTACGGCAGCTCAGTGTCTACAGCTCATCAGCCTCTAGTGTTGATGCTGATGTTCCATTCTATTAGAGGACCGACGTGCTTCTATCCGCTGGGCTCGTTGCTGCAGGAATCAGGCTGTTGACTTACTGTGGGATTCATGTCATGTGGGCTGGCTGGATGATTTAATGATTTATAGTTATATATTCTAGTTATTCATAATGACATGTTGACTGAGTGCTGTGGGGATGTTAGATTCGAACACAGAGCACATCTTTAAACAACCAGTTTGGACTGGAACACCATTATGAGGTCAGGCCATGTGGTTGTGTCGTCACGCATCTCTCCTGTTCTGATCGTATTGTGGCGTGGATCCTCACCGCCCTCTCGTTGACACACCAGCACATTGTGAGGAGCTTCCAGATCAATGCTATCAGATGTAGACATGGTGATGTTGGTGTGATGTTGGTGTGATGTTGGTGTGATGTTGGTGAGGTCTCTGACCCTTGAGTAGCCTAGAGAGACAATCAGTCCTTTTAGAAGGATCAAAATATCACATGTAGCTGAGTGTTTCCAAGCTGTTTTAGGTTCTGTAGCGGGTAGAACATAGTCCCTCTGCTAACATGCAGCGCCAGCCTAACCTCACCCAGTGGTCCACGGACTTCCACAGCGTTCCCTCTGTATCCTGTATGATATTTGGTGTACAGCAAGCCAGGCCTGTCTGTTAGGTTATATATAGCATGTTAAGGCAGGGGGGTTATTAATCTGCCTCAGCTGTAGTTAGAGATGGACACTGGCTGACTGACTGACCCAGGGAATCACTAACGTTGTTTTTGGCAGCTGTGGATGTACCCTGGAAAGGCAACGTACGGCTCCCGCCTAAGCTGTTCAGCACGCATACAAGCTGCTGCAAACACACATGTTCATGCACACACACACCTGAGGCACAGTCTGTCCCATGTGTGTATGTGTCCCTTCTGTTTGCGCGTGTACGCGTCGTGTGTGTGTGTGTGTTGCCGTGGTGAGGACTGAGATAAAGGGATAATTAGCCCCAGAGGACAGATCTCTCTGTCTCTGTCTCTGTCTGTCTCTCTGTCTGTCTCGTCTGTCTGTGTCTCTGTCTCTCTCTCTCAGAACGGTAACGTTAAGGGGTGAGAGGGAGGCAGGCTGCAGGGACAGTAACGTTAAGCGGTGAGACAGTGGCAGGCTGCTCAGCCAGGCTTTCTACTGTACCGTATGTCCCGTCCTTTACCCCTCTTCATCGTAGATTTCTACTGAACCGTATATCCCGTCCTTTACCCCTCTTCATCGTAGATTTCTACTGAACCGTATGTCCCGTCCTTTACCCCTCTTCATCGTAGATTTCTACTGTACCGTATGTCCCGTCCTTTACCCCTCTTCATCGTAGATTTCTACTGTACCGTATGCCCCGTCCTTTACCCCTCTTCATCGTAGATTTCTACTGTACCGTATGTCCCGTCCTTTACCCCTCTTCATCGTAGATTTCTACTGAACCGTATGCCCCGTCCTTTACCCCTCTTCATCGTAGATTTCTACTGTACCGTATGCCCCGTCCTTTACCCCTCTTCATCGTAGATTTCTACTGTACCGTATGCCCCGTCCTTTACCCCTCTTCATCGTGGATTTCTACTGTACCGTATGTCCCGTCCTTTACCCCTCTTCATCGTAGATTTCTACTGTACCGTATGCCCCGTCCTTTACCCCTCTTCATCGTAGATTTCTACTGTACCGTATGTCCCGTCCTTTACCCCTCTTCATCGTAGATTTCTACTGAACCGTATGCCCCGTCCTTTACCCCTCTTCATCGTAGATTTCTACTGTACCGTATGCCCCGTCCTTTACCCCTCTTCATCGTAGATTTCTACTGTACCGTATGCCCCGTCCTTTACCCCTCTTCATCGTGGATTTCTACTGTACCGTATGTCCCGTCCTTTACCCCTCTTCATCGTAGATTTCTACTGAACCGTATGTCCCGTCCTTTACCCCTCTTCATCGTAGATTTCTACTGTACCGAATGCCCCATCCTTTACCCCTCTTCATCGTAGATTTCTACTGTACCGTATGCCCCGTCCTTTACCCCTCTTCATCGTAGATTTCTACTGTACCGTATGTCCCGTCCTCTACCCCTCTTCATCGTAGATTTCTACTGTACCGTATGTCCCGTCCTTTACCCCTCTTCATCGTAGATTTCTACTGTACCGTATGTCCCGTCCTTTACCCCTCTTCATCGTAGATTTCTACTGTACCGTATGTCCCGTCTTTTACCCCTCTTCATCGTAGATTTCTACTGTACCGTATGCCCCGTCCTTTACCCCTCTTCATCGTAGATTTCTACTGAACCGTATGTCCCGTCCTTTACCCCTCTTCATCGTAGATTTCTACTGTACCGTATGTCCCGTCCTTTACCCCTCTTCATCGTAGATTTCTACTGAACCGTATGCCCCGTCCTTTACCCCTCTTCATCGTAGATTTCTACTGTACCGTATGCCCCGTCCTTTACCCCTCTTCATCGTAGATTTCTACTGTACCGTATGTCCCGTCCTTTACCCCTCTTCATCGTAGATTTCTACTGTACCGTATGCCCCGTCCTTTACCCCTCTTCATCGTAGATTTCTACTGTACCGTATGTCCCGTCCTTTAACCCTCTTCATCGTAGATTTCTACTGTACCGTATGTCCCGTCCTTTAACCCTCTTCATCGTAGATTTCTACTGAACCGTATGTCCCGTCCTTTACCCCTCTTCATCGTAGATTTCTACTGTACCGTATGTCCCGTCCTTTACCCCTCTTCATCGTAGATTTCTACTGTACCATATGCCCCGTCCTTTACCCCTCTTCATCGTAGATTTCTACTGTACCGTATGTCCCGTCTTTTACCCCTCTTCATCGTAGATTTCTACTGTACCGTATGTCCCGTCTTTTACCCCTCTTCATCGTAGATTTCTACTGTACCGTATGCCCCGTCCTTTACCCCTCTTCATCGTAGATTTCTACTGTACCGTATGTCCCGTCTTTTACCCCTCTTCATCGTAGATTTCTACTGTACCGTATGCCCCGTCCTTTACCCCTCTTCATCGTAGATTTCTACTGTACCGTATGTCCCGTCCTTTACCCCTCTTCATCGTAGATTTCTACTGTACCGTATGTCCCGTCTTTTACCCCTCTTCATAGTAGATTTCTACTGTACCGTATGTCCCGTCCTTTACCCCTCTTCATCGTAGATTTCTACTGTACCGTATGTCACATCCTTTACCCCTCTTCATCGTAGATTTCTACTGAACCGTATGCCCCGTCCTTTACCCCTCTTCATCGTAGATTTCTACTGTACCGTATGTCCCGTCCTTTACCCCTCTTCATCGTAGATTTCTACTGTACCGTATGTCCCGTCCTTTACCCCTCTTCATCGTAGATTTCTACTGTACTAGTCAAATAGGCACACATGACATGCCAAGGAAGGAAGGAAGGAAGGGCTTTTGCTTTGTCGGTGACTTGTGAGTGTGCATGCTTGCATGTGTTTGTACACTTTGCACTCAATCATAAGCACACACACACACACACCCCACACACACACACCCCAACTGAATTCCTTAGGCGATGTGTGTTTCCTGTGTATTGGTTTCACAGAGCTGAGCGGTTGGGGTTATGAGTGGTGTAGCTCTCCCAGCGATATGAATGCTGGTCCACTTGAACCTTAATAGGTAGCTGAAACAGAGCCAGCTCCTGTGTTCCAGCCTGCAGCTCTCCCTGGCCGTCTCTCTGTTGAACCCCACTGTTTTCTATAGTTACACTGTTCTATTGTTACCATGGCGTCCTAGCAGCAGCCTAAGCACAGAGCTCCTGTAGATGTGTACATATGAAGTCATTTTTGTAGGTGTTATTAATTGTTGATAGTTTTAGATAGCAGAGTGTTTATTGCATGTATCTGGTGTTTTTGAGCCATGAATTTGCAGATTGACTGACAGGTTAACACGTTTTTGCTTGGCTAACTAGCTAGCTGGCTAATTTTGTTTGAAAAATGCATCTGGACACAGTACCAGTTTTTTTTGGTTTCACCTGGCTGCCAATTCCTGATCTTCTGAGAACATCATTTGAGGAGTGGCGTGAGAGGAATGGGAGACAGAGGACTACAGCAGTGCTGAGGCAGAGGGCTCGTGGTGAGGACGACTGGCTACTATTCTGAACTTTGTGTGGTGATCTTTCTGGCGCCCAGAGCTGCTAAGGCATCACCCAAGTGTTGTTACACAGAGAGGAAGAGGAGAAGCCCAGTAGCTGTAAGAGTCAGGCTGGTTCCCAGACTTACCCTCTACAAGATCATCAGCAGACCCCATCTACCATCCTCTGACCAGCGCTCTCTGCTCAACCAATGAGCTGACCCTCTCCATCTTCAGAGGATGCAGCTTTCAAAGACTTGGCCTCTATTGGTTGACCTGTCATGATATATTCCTTGTTTTTTGCTCTTGAAGCCCCTATGAAAAGCGCATGTCATTTATTATTATTATTATTTCTCTGTGTTCTAGAAGCCACCTCTCGCTCTGTGTGCTAGAAGCCTCCTCTCGCTCTGTGTGCTAGAAGCCTCCTCTCGCTCTGTTCTAGAAGCATCCTCTCGCTCTGTGTTCTAGAAGCCCCCTCTCGCTCTGTGTTCTAGAAGCCCCCTCTCGCTCTGTGTTCTAGAAGCCCCCTCTCGCTCTGTGTTCTAGAAGCCCCCTCTCGCTCTGTGTTCTAGAAGCCCCCTCTCGCTCTGTGTTCTAGAAGCCTCCTCTCGCTCTGTGTTCTAGAAGCCTCCTCTCGCTCTGTGTTCTAGAAGCCTCCTCTCGCTCTGTGTTCTAGAAGCCTCCTCTCGCTCTGTGTTCTAGAAGCCTCCTCTCGCTCTGTGTTCTAGAAGGCTCCTCTCGCTCTGTGTTCTAGAAGCCTCCTCTCGCTCTGTGTTCTAGAAGCCACCTCTCGCTCTGTGTGCTAGAAGCCTCCTCTCGCTCTGTGTGCTAGAAGCCTCCTCTCGCTCTGTGTGCTAGAAGCCTCCTCTCGCTCTGTGTGCTAGAAGCCTCCTCTCGCTCTGTTCTAGAAGCATCCTCTCGCTCTGTGTGCTAGAAGCCCCCTCTCGCTCTGTGTTCTAGAAGCCCCCTCTCGCTCTGTGTTCTAGAAGCCTCCTCTCGCTCTGTGTGCTAGAAGCCCCCTCTCGCTCTGTGTTCTAGAAGCATCCTCTCGCTCTGTGTTCTAGAAGCCACCTCTCGCTCTGTGTTCTAGAAGCATCCTCTCGCTCTGTGTTCTAGAAGCCCCCTCTCGCTCTGTGTTCTAGAAGCCTCCTCTCGCTCTGTGTGCTAGAAGCCTCCTCTCGCTCTGTGTGCTAGAAGCCTCCTCTCGCTCTGTGTGCTAGAAGCCTCCTCTCGCTCTGTGTGCTAGAAGCCTCCTCTCGCTCTGTGTGCTAGAAGCCTCCTCTCGCTCTGTTCTAGAAGCATCCTCTCGCTCTGTGTGCTAGAAGCCCCCTCTCGCTCTGTGTTCTAGAAGCCTCCTCTCGCTCTGTGTTCTAGAAGCCTCCTCTCGCTCTGTGTGCTAGAAGCCTCCTCTCGCTCTGTGTGCTAGAAGCCCCCTCTCGCTCTGTGTTCTAGAAGCATCCTCTCGCTCTGTGTTCTAGAAGCATCCTCTCGCTCTGTGTTCTAGAAGCATCCTCTCGCTCTGTGTTCTAGAAGCATCCTCTCGCTCTGTGTTCTAGAAGCCCCCTCTCGCTCTGTGTTCTAGAAGCCCCCTCTCGCTCTGTGTTCTAGAAGCCCCCTCTCGCTCTGTGTTCTAGAAGCCCCCTCTCGCTCTGTGTTCTAGAAGCCTCCTCTCGCTCTGTGTTCTAGAAGCCTCCTCTCGCTCTGTGTTCTAGAAGCCTCCTCTCGCTCTGTGTTCTAGAAGCCTCCTCTCGCTCTGTGTTCTAGAAGCCTCCTCTCGCTCTGTGTTCTAGAAGCCTCCTCTCGCTCTGTGTTCTAGAAGCCTCCTCTCGCTCTGTGTTCTAGAAGACCCCTCTCGCTCTGTGTTCTAGAAGCCACCTCTCGCTCTGTGTGCTAGAAGCCTCCTCTCGCTCTGTGTGCTAGAAGCATCCTCTCGCTCTGTTCTAGAAGCATCCTCTCGCTCTGTGTGCTAGAAGCCCCCTCTCGCTCTGTGTTCTAGAAGCCCCCTCTCGCTCTGTGTTCTAGAAGCCTCCTCTCGCTCTGTGTGCTAGAAGCCCCCTCTCGCTCTGTGTTCTAGAAGCATCCTCTCGCTCTGTGTTCTAGAAGCATCCTCTCGCTCTGTGTTCTAGAAGCATCCTCTCGCTCTGTGTTCTAGAAGCATCCTCTCGCTCTGTGTTCTAGAAGCATCCTCTCGCTCTGTGTTCTAGAAGCCCCCTCTCGCTCTGTGTTCTAGAAGCCCCCTCTCGCTCTGTGTTCTAGAAGCCCCCTCTCGCTCTGTGTTCTAGAAGCCCCCTCTCGCTCTGTGTTCTAGAAGCCACCTCTCGCTCTGTGTTCTAGAAGCCACCTCTCGCTCTGTGTGCTAGAAGCCTCCTCTCGCTCTGTGTTCTAGAAGCCTCCTCTCGCTCTGTGTTCTAGAAGCATCCTCTCGCTCTGTGTTCTAGAAGCATCCTCTCGCTCTGTGTTCTAGAAGCATCCTCTCGCTCTGTGTTCTAGAAGCCCCCTCTCGCTCTGTGTTCTAGAAGCCCCCTCTCGCTCTGTGTTCTAGAAGCCCCCTCTCGCTCTGTGTTCTAGAAGCCCCCTCTCGCTCTGTGTTCTAGAAGCCACCTCTCGCTCTGTGTTCTAGAAGCCACCTCTCGCTCTGTGTGCTAGAAGCCTCCTCTCGCTCTGTGTTCTAGAAGCATCCTCTCTGTGCTCACTGTTCAGAGTGTGTTGGGCAGTGCTCTGTTCTGCAGCCGCTGCTTTCCCAAACTGTGTTTTAGTCACTCTGGCACATCAGCTTAGAGAGGGAGTGTGTGACTCACCACCGGGAGAGCGGGCCGATGACACAGGATGACAGCATAGTCTGCGGGGGCATCCAGGGCTACTGCTCAACTCAGTAAGCATCGCCCCATCGAGGCACAGGGTCCTTCTTTAAAGTTAATACTGTCCTTTGATGGATCTTGTAATCTTTTAAATCCCCCTCCCCAGTCAATGAGGTCTTTAACATGCTGTGAATTACACAGATAGCAGGAGGACACACACACACACACAGAGGCTATATATACCTCTGAGTAGTGGTGAACTCATTCATAACCACCACTACTAACTGTGACCAATGCATTGTGTTTGTTCCTTTAGTATTATTAGTCAGCCAGATGCTTGTTGTTGCTTGTTTGTCAGGGCAGACCCTCATGTTGTCACTATGTCCTCCTGACTGTGTAGCTTCTGTAGAAGGCTGGGTGTGTTAGTTCCCAGAGACTCTGAGCAGAGCTGGCCTGACTGGAAGAGGAGGATGGAGGGGGATAGGGGAGGAGGGAGAAGGGGGGAGGAGGGAGAAGGGGGGAGGAGGGAAGTAGAGGGGAGGAGAGGGAGAGGGGAGAGGAGGATGGGGAGAGGGGAGAGGAGGAGAGGAGGATATGGGGGTAGAATAGGGGAGAGGAGGATGGAGAGGAGGATGGAGGGAAGTAGAGGGGAGAGGAGGATGGAGGGAAGTAGAGGGGAGAGGAGGATGGAGGGGAGAGGAGGATGGAGGGGAGAGGAGGATGGAGGGGAGAGGAGGATGGAGGGAAGTAGAGGGGAGAGGAGGATGGAGGGGAGAGGAGGAGGGAAGGAGGATGGAGGGGAGAGGAGGAGGGAAGGAGAGGAGGATAGGGGGGGTAGCGGGGAAGAGTAGAGGGGGGGATAGAGGGGAGGATGGAAGTAGAGGGGGGAAATAGAGGGGGGAAATAGAGGGGAGGAGTAAGAGGGGGGAAATAGAGGGGAGGAGTAGAGGGGGGAAATAGAGGGGAGGATGGAAGTAGAGAGGGGGGAGGAGGATTGAGTAGGAAGAGGCAGAGGATAGAGGGGAGGAGGGAAGTAGAGGGGAGAGAAGGATAGTTGAGGTCGACCGATTTTAATCGGAATGGACGATTTCATAACAATCGGAAATCGGTAATTTTGGATGCTGATTTTTTTAATTTTAAATGTTTGTCAATGACGGCCTAGGAGCGGTGGGTTAACTGCCTTGTTCAGGGGCAGAACAACAGATTTTTACCTTGTCAGCTCAGGGATTCAATCTTGCAACCTTACAGCTAACTAGTCCAACGCTCTAACCACCTGCCTCACGAGGAGCCCGCCTGTTACGCGAATGCAGTAAGAAGCCACGGTAAGTTGCTAGCTAGCATTAAACTTACCTTAGAAAAAACAAGCAATCATAATAACTAGTTATAACTACACATGATTGATGATATTACTAGTTTACCTAGCGTGTCCTGCGTTGCATATAATCGATGCAGTGCGCATTCGCAAAAAAGGACTGTCGTTGCTCCAACGTGTACCTAACCATAAACATCAATGCCTTTCTTAAAATCAATACACAGAAGTATATATTTTAAACCTGCATATTTCGCTAAAATAAATCCAGGTTAGCAGGCAATATTAACCAGGTGAAATTGTGTCACTTCTCTTGCGTTCATTGCACGCAGAGTCAGAGTATATGCAACAGTTTGGGCCGCCTGGCTCATTGCGAACTAATTTGCCAGAATTTTACATAATTATGACATAACATTGAAGGTTATGCAATGTAACAGGAATATTTAGACTTATGGATGCCACCCGTTAGATAAAATACGGAACTGTTCCGTATTTCACTGAAAGAATAAACGTTTTGTTTTTGAGATGATAGTTTCCGGGTTCGACCATATTAATGACCTAAGGCTCATATTTCTGTGTGTTATTATGTTATAATTAAGTCTATGATTTGATAGAGCAGTCTGACTGAGCGATGGTAGACAGCAGCAGGCTCGTAAGCATTCATTCAAACAGCACTTTCGTGCGTTTGCCAGCAGCTCTTCGCAATTCTTCAAGCATTGCGCTGTTTATGACTTCAAGCCTATCAACTCCCGAGATTAGGCTGGTGTAACCGATGTGAAATGGCTAGCTAGTTAGCGGGGTGCGCGCTAATAGCGTTTCAAACGTCACTCGCTCTGAGACTTGGAGTAGTTGTTCCCCTTGCTCTGCAAGGGCCGCGGCTTTTGTGGAGCGATGGGTAACGATGTTTCGAGGGTGGCTGTTGTCGATGTGTTCCTGGTTCGAGCCCAGGTAGGGGTGAGGAGAGGGACGGAAGCTATACTGTTACACTGGCAAGACTAAAGTGCCTATAAGAACATCCAATAGTCAAAGGTATATGAAATACAAATCGTATAGAGAGAAATAGTCCTATAATTCCTATAATAACTACAACCTAAAACGTCTTACCTGGGAATATTGAAGACTCATGTTAAAAGGAACCACCAGCTTTCATATGTTCTCATGTTCTGAGCAAGGAACTTAAACGTTAGCTTTCTTACATGGCACATATTGCACTTTTACTTTCTTCTCCAACACTTTGTTTTTGCATTATTTAAAACAAATTTCATTATTTATTTGAAGCTAAATTGATTTTATTGATGTATTATATTAAGTTAAAATAAGTGTTCATTCTGTATTGTTGTAATTGTCATTATTACAAAGAAATTGTGAAAAATCGTATCGGCGTTGAAAAATCATAATCGGTTGACCTCTAGAGGATGGAGGGGGGAGAGGAGGATGGAGGGGGGAATAGGTGGGAGGAGGGAAGTAGAGGAGGATAAGGGGGGAGTAGGGGGGAGGAGGGAAGTAGAGGGGAGATTAGAGGAGGATAAAGAAGCAGAGGAGAAGAGAAGGAATGGAAGTAGAGGAGAGCGTGGGTTGTGGTCCCATCCTGCTGCCCTACAGAGCTGAAAGGGAAGCCCCGCCCCCTTGCCCTGCCCCCAAGAGCAATGCACTCTTGGAAAACTGACTCTGTGAACGGAACATTGTGTGGGAAGCCCTTCACATCACAGACTCTTTCAAAGAGAAAACAGAAAAACATTCTTGTCTGTGGAGGGGTTTCAGAGTCTTGAGAGGACAGTGAATACAGCAGCTAAGAGCCCAGCTTGACCTTTGTGACCTGAGAGACAGTATCCAATTGAATTCAGTTCCAAATTTCATCTGGTCCTGTGGCTAGGCTTGGGCTGTGTCCCAAATGGCTCCCTATTCCCTATTTAGTGCACTACTTTGGATGGATCCTGGTGAAAAGTATTGCACTAAATAGGGAATAGGGTGCCTTTTGAGATGCATCCTTGAACGTCTGGATTCAGAGAGGCCTGCCAGAGGAACACAGACGCTCGATTCTTCTCTACATCAGCCCACCACTGCTCTGGGTGCTATTTTGGTTTCTCCTGCCGTGGAAATACCACCGCTTCTCAGTCCATCAACCAATTTGTCCAGTTTGAGGACAGCAGGATTACAGATAGGCTCCGTGTTTGTTCTCGCGTTTCTGATCCGACTGGAAGACTGTTCACGTTGAAGGTGGGTGGGATATGCTCTCTGAACCTTCCCCCAGCCCACCACAGTCCTATTTCATATCATTCAGAGGTCGTAGATTGCAGCGACAGTCCCACCCATCCTTTATCTCCTGTTCATGACTTCCATGTCTGACAGAAGCTGCATCATGCTGTCCCACACACCCACAGCCACTACAGTGTTGTGCCTCGCTGAGCTGGGGTTACAGGACTGCATCATGCTGTCCCACACACCCACAGCCACTACAGTGTTGTGCCTCGCTGAGCTGGGGTTACAGGACTGCAACATGCTGAATGATCCCCTCCTACCTGGGCCAGCCTGGAGCAGTCCGGAGAGGAGAAGGACAGGCTGTGTGTGTGTGGGTCTCTTCCTCTCTGTGTGTGTTTGTGTGTTCTGCCGGTTGAGAGAGTGAGCCAGGAGAAGGGAGGGAGAGAGAGGAGGTCTGGATACGGCTGATCCAGAGAAGAGGGAGAGAGAGGAGGTCTGGATACGGCTGAGCCAGAGAAGAGAGACTGCATGCAGTGTACAACGTAAAACACCAAATAATGCATGCAGAGCAGAATTAGGCCGATACCCGCTAATTATCAAAATCCAGAAAAGAGCTGTTAAATTCTACAACAACCTAAAAGGAAGCGATTCCCAAACCTTCCATAACAAAGCCATCATCTACAGAGAGATGAACCTGGAGAAGAGTCCCCTAAGCAAGCTGGTCCTGGGGCTCTGTTCACAAACAGACCCCACAGAGCCCCAGGACAGCAGCACAATTAGACCCAACCAAATCATAAGAAAACAAAAAGATAATTACTTGGCACATTGGAAATAATTAACAAAAAAACAGAGCAAACTAGAATTCTATTTGGCCCTAAACAGAGAGTACACAGTGGCAGAATACCTGACCACTGTGACTGACCCAAACTTAGGCTTTGACTATGTACAGACTCAGTGAGCATATTCGAAAACAAACCCAATTTTGATAAACTCCCTGGGTGAAATACCACAGTGTGCATCACAGCAGCAAGATTTGGGACCTGTTGCCATGAGAAAAGGGCAAACACCATTGCAAATACAACCCATATTTATGTTTATTTATTTTCCCTTTTGTACTTTAACCATTTGCACATCGCTGCAACACTGTATATATACATAAAATGACATTTGAAATGTCTTTATTCTTTTGGAACTTCTGTGAGTGTAATGTTTACTGTTCATTTTTATTGTTTATTTCACTTTTGTTTATTATCTATTTCAGTTGCTTTGGCAATGTAAACATATGTTTCCCATGCCAATAAACCCCTTGAATTGAATTGAATTGAGAGGAGGTCTGGATACGGCTGAGCCAGAGAAGAGAGGGAGAGAGAGGAGGTCTGGATACGGCTGAGCCAGAGAAGAGAGGGAGAGAGAGGAGGTCTGGATACGGCTGAGCCAGAGAAGAGAGGGAGAGAGAGGAGGTCTGGATACGGCTGAGCCAGAGAAGAGAGGGAGAGAGAGGGGAGGTCTGGATACGGCTGAGCCAGAGAAGAGAGGGAGAGAGAGGAGGTCTGGATACGGCTGAGCCAGAGAAGAGAGGGAGAGAGGGGAGGTCTGGATACGGCTGAGCCAGAGAAGAGAGGGAGAGAGGGGAGGTCTGGATACGGCTGAGCCAGAGAAGAGAGGGAGAGAGAGGAGGTCTGGATACGGCTGAGCCAGAGAAGAGAGGGAGAGAGAGGAGGTCTGGATACGGCTGAGCCAGAGAAGAGAGGGAGAGAGAGGAGGTCTGGATACGGCTGAGCCAGAGAAGAGAGGGAGAGAGAGGAGGTCTGGATACAGCTGAGCCAGAGAAGAGAGGGAGAGAGAGGAGGTCTGGATACGGCTGAGCCAGAGAAGAGAGGGAGAGAGAGGAGGTCTGGATACGGCTGAGCCAGAGAAGAGAGGGAGAGAGAGGAGGTCTGGATACGGCTGAGCCAGAGAAGAGAGAGAGGTCTGGATACGGCTGAGCCAGAGAAGAGAGGGAGAGAGAGGTGGTCTGGATACGGCTGAGCCAGAGAAGAGAGGGAGAGAGAGAGAGGAGGTCTGGATACGGCTGAGCCAGAGAAGAGAGAGAGGTCTGGATACGGCTGAGCCAGAGAAGAGAGGGAGAGAGGGGAGGTCTGGATACGGCTGAGCCAGAGAAGAGAGGGAGAGAGGGGAGGTCTGGATACGGCTGAGCCAGAGAAGAGAGGGAGAGAGAGGAGGTCTGGATACGGCTGAGCCAGAGAAGAGAGGGAGAGAGAGGAGGTCTGGATACGGCTGAGCCAGAGAAGAGAGGGAGAGAGAGGAGGTCTGGATACGGCTGAGCCAGAGAAGAGAGAGAGGTCTGGATACGGCTGAGCCAGAGAAGAGAGGGAGAGAGAGGAGGTCTGGATACGGCTGAGCCAGAGAAGAGAGAGAGGTCTGGATACGGCTGAGCCAGAGAAGAGAGGGAGAGAGAGGTCTGGATACGGCTGAGCCAGAGAAGAGAGGGAGAGAGAGGAGGTCTGGATACGGCTGAGAGGTCTGGATACGGCTGAGCCAGAGAAGAGAGGGAGAGAGAGGAGGTCTGGATACGGCTGAGCCAGAGAAGAGAGGGAGAGAGAGGTCTGGATACGGCTGAGCCAGAGAAGAGAGGGAGAGAGAGGAGGTCTGGATACGGCTGAGCCAGAGAAGAGAGGGAGAGAGAGGAGGTCTGGATACGGCTGAGCCAGAGAAGAGAGAGAGGTCTGGATACGGCTGAGCCAGAGAAGAGAGGGAGAGAGAGGTGGTCTGGATACGGCTGAGCCAGAGAAGAGAGGGAGAGAGAGGTGGTCTGGATACGGCTGAGCCAGAGAAGAGAGGGAGAGAGAGGAGGTCTGGATACGGCTGAGCCAGAGAAGAGAGGGAGCGAGAGGAGGTCTGGATACGGCTGAGCCAGAGAAGAGAGGGAGAGAGAGGAGGTCTGGATACGGCTGAGCCAGAGAAGAGAGAGAGGTCTGGATACGGCTGAGCCAGAGAAGAGAGGGAGAGAGAGGTGGTCTGGATACGGCTGAGCCAGAGAAGAGAGGGAGAGAGAGGTGGTCTGGATACGGCTGAGCCAGAGAAGAGAGGGAGAGAGAGGAGGTCTGGATACGGCTGAGCCAGAGAAGAGAGAGAGGTCTGGATACGGCTGAGCCAGAGAAGAGAGGGAGAGAGAGGTCTGGATACGGCTGAGCCAGAGAAGAGAGGGAGAGAGAGGAGGTCTGGATACGGCTGAGCCAGAGAAGAGAGGGAGAGAGAGGAGGTCTGGATACGGCTGAGCCAGAGAAGAGAGAGAGAGAGAGGAGGTCTGGATACGGCTGAGCCAGAGAAGAGAGAGAGAGAGAGGAGGTCTGGATACGGCTGAGCCAGAGAAGAGAGGGAGAGAGAGAGAGAGGTCTGGATACGGCTGAGCCAGAGAAGAGAGGGAGAGAGAGGAGGTCTGGATACGGCTGAGCCAGAGAAGAGAGGGAGAGAGAGGAGGTCTGGATACGGCTGAGCCAGAGAAGAGAGGGAGAGAGAGGAGGTCTGGATACGGCTGAGCCAGAGAAGAGAGAGAGGTCTGGATACGGCTGAGCCAGAGAAGAGAGGGAGAGAGAGAGAGAGAGGTCTGGATGCGGCTGAGCCAGAGAAGAGAGAGAGAGGGAGAGGTCTGGATACGGCTGAGCCAGAGAAGAGAGGGAGAGAGAGGAGGTCTGGATACGGCTGAGCCAGAGAAGAGAGGGAGAGAGAGGAGGTCTGGATACGGCTGAGCCAGAGAAGAGAGGGAGAGAGAGGAGGTCTGGATACGGCTGAGCCAGAGAAGAGAGGGAGAGAGAGGAGGTCTGGATACGGCTGAGCCAGAGAAGAGAGGGAGAGAGAGGAGGTCTGGATACGGCTGAGCCAGAGAAGAGAGGGAGAGAGAGGAGGTCTGGATACGGCTGAGCCAGAGAAGAGAGGGAGAGAGAGAGAGGTCTGGATACGGCTGAGCCAGAGAAGAGAGGGAGAGAGAGAGAGGTCTGGATACGGCTGAGCCAGAGAAGAGAGGGAGAGAGAGAGAGGTCTGGATACGGCTGAGCCAGAGAAGAGAGGGAGAGAGAGAGAGGTCTGGATACGGCTGAGCCAGAAAGAGAGGGAGAGAGAGGAGGTCTGGATACGGCTGAGCCAGAGAAGAGAGGGAGAGAGGAGGTCTGGATACGGCTGAGCCAGAGAAGAGAGGGAGAGAGAGAGAGGTCTGGATACGGCTGAGCCAGAGAAGAGAGGGAGAGAGAGGAGGTCTGGATACGGCTGAGCCAGAGAAGAGAGGGAGAGAGAGAGAGGTCTGGATACGGCTGAGCCAGAAAGAGAGAGAGAGGAGGTCTGGATACGGCTGAGCCAGAGAAGAGAGGGAGAGAGGAGGTCTGGATACGGCTGAGCCAGAGAAGAGAGGGAGAGGAGGTCTGGATAAGGCTGTGTGTGACTGTAACAGTGGGTCAGTCAGGGGAGATCAGGCTGCTGGCTGTTCTTAACCTCACACATGCCTGTGTCTCAGTTTGTGTATTTCTGTTTGTTTATTTGCATTTGTCTATATTACTGTGCATGTGTGTTGGTGGTAGTGGTGGTAAGTGATGCACCGCTATTACATTTTTGCAGATTCCGAAATTTTCCTTGCAAAAAAACACGATAACCGATATTTAACATTTTAGCAGCCTTTTAAGAATTCTAGTAGAGTTAAATAGTTAACACACACATGGGCACAGCGATCTAAGGTACTGCATCTCAGTGCAAGAGGCGTCACTACAGTCCCTGGTTTGAATCCAGGTTGTATCACATCCGGCCGTGATTGGGAGTCCCATAGGGTGGTGCACAATTGGCCCAGCGTCGTCTGGGATTGGCCGGGGTAGGCCGTCATTCTAAATAAGAATTAGTTCTTAACTGACTTGCCTAGGTAAATAAAGGTTACACACACACACACATTGACCAAAAGGTTATTTTGTTGACATTTACGTATGTCCCCATTACCAGTAGAACATAATCAAAACCTATTTCGTTGTTCACTTGTTCAGTCGTTTCATTCTCAACAGTTTCATCATACATGTCAAGCAGTGAAGTTTCAGCTCTGTCTGTCCGTGGCCTCTCTTCCTCGGTGCGCACTGTCACTGTGTCCGTTTCTATCTTGTCCAGCTGTGTCTAACATTTCAGGTAAATCCTAATTCTTGTCTGCATCGAAGTAGCGGTCCTTGTACCTAGCATCGAGCATGGTGGCAACACAGTAGAGGCTCCGAGAAAATGCCACCGAATCGCTTGTTCATAGCCTGTCGGCAGTTTTGTTGAGCAGGCGTTTCAATGCCATGACAGAGGGTATCACGTCTGCTGCAGACGCAGTTGATGAGCTTATTTCTCCAGTCAGTTGTTCGAATGGAGCTAGGAGTGTGTTCATGTTTCCAAGTTTCAAACATGTTCTCAAATGCCATTGAAACGGCAGCAGCGGTATGACAAGCAGCACATTCATCAGCATGAAATACGACTTTCCTCAGTACGGAATCCTTGTCGACCCACTGTGCTGTCAGACTCGGCATGCTCATTTGGCTGATATCGCTGGTCAGTCGTGAAGCTAATAGCAGTGATGCTACTACTGTGCAACATCTGAACAATAGCGACCTTGGTAACTTAGTGTGTACCCACGACAGAGAACGGTTGATTGTCAAGGGCAATGAATTCCATTATCTTGACGTTAATGGATTTCGCCTTTGAGTTGTCTCGCTGAAATGTTCTTACTCTTTCAAGTGACTGCTAGACTTGTTGACTGCTCGCTCCACACAGCAGACATGGTGTGCTGGGTTAAGAAGGCTGTGTTGACAGACTTGTTGACTGCTCGATCCACACAGCAGACATGGTGTGCTAGGTTAAGAAGGCTGTGTTGACAGACTTGTTGACTGCTCGCTCCACACAGCAGACATGGTGTGCTAGGTTAAGAAGGCTGTGTTGACAGACTTGTTGACTGCTCGCTCCACACAGCAGACATGGTGTGCTAGGTTAAGAAGGCTGTGTTGACAGACTTGTTGACTGCTCGCTCCACACAGCAGACATGGTGTGCTAGGTTAAGAAGGCTGTGTTGACAGACTTGTTGACTGCTCGATCCACACAGCAGACATGGTGTGCTGGGTTAAGAAGGCTGTGTTGACAGACTTGTTGACTGCTCGATCCACACAGCAGACATGGTGTGCTAGGTTAAGAAGGCTGTGTTGCAGGTTTAGCACACAGTTTGACGTGGCGTCATTACGTCATGTACCTACGTTTATATAGGCATGCACGTCAGCTCTGACATCAGTTTTGCACATCTGTGTTAAACGAGACATCGGGCCGATGTCGTTGTTGGCATTTTTTAGCTAATATCGTCCGATTCCGATATCTTCACCGATTTATATTGTGCATCTGGTGGTGGTGGGTGGTGCTCGGTTCAAACCAGCAGCCTTTTGGTTACTGATCCAACGCTTTAACCACTAGCCTGCCTGCCGCCCATCAAGCGCTCCCTCTCCCCATTCTCCCACTGCATCAGATGTGGAGATTCTCCTCATATGGACCACAGGCCAAAAAGAGAAGTGTGTTTTTGTCTGACTGAATCTTACAAGACCTCGTGCTAAACCATGTCCCCCATTTTGTCAAGATGTTCCAGCACTTCACATGCTGTAGGTACCTCAGAACGCTCCTCCCATGCTGTAGGTACCTCAGAACGTTCCTCCCATGCTGTAGGTACCTCAGAACGCTCATCCCATGCTGTAGGTACCTCAGAACGCTCATCCCATGCTGTAGGTACCTCAGAACTCTCCTCCCATGCTGTAGGTACCTCAGAACGCTCATCCCATGCTGTAGGTACCTCAGAACGCTCATCCCATGCTGTAGGTACTTCAGAACGCTCATCCATCCCATGCTGTAGGTACCTCAGAACGCTCATCCATCCCATGCTGTCGGTACCTCAGAACGCTCATCCATCCCATGCTGTCGGTACCTCAGAACGCTCCTCCCATGCTGTAGGTACCTCAGAACGCTCCTCCCATGCTGTAGGTACCTCAGAACGCTCCTCCCATGCTGTAGGTACCTCAGAACGCTCCTCCCATGCTGTAGGTACCTCAGAACGCTCCTCCCATGCTGTAGGTACCTCAGAACGCTCATCCCATGCTGTAGGTACCTCAGAACGCTCATCCCATGCTGTAGGTACCTCAGAACTCTCCTCCCATGCTGTAGGTACCTCAGAACGCTCCTCCCATGCTGTAGGTACCTCAGAACGCTCATCCCATGCTGTAGGTACCTCAGAACGCTCATCCCATGCTGTAGGTACCTCAGAACGCTCATCCCATGCTGTAGGTACCTCAGAACGCTCATCCCATGCTGTCTCAATAATCTTCTGTGTATGTAGGCTACAATACAGCCAGGACTACATCTAGATGTAATCTCACTGGGTTCGTTCCAAATGGCACCCTATTGCCTATATAATGCAATACTTTTAACCTGAGCCCTATGGGTTCTGGTCATAAGTATATAGGGGGATAGGATGTCATTTGGGACGCAGATCCTGAGTTGCTAATTTTGGGCTCCCGCTCCAGTCTTTTGTGCAGTGATGACTTAAGCCTTGGTACACAATATTATCTATGTATTTATGTAACAGTGGAGTGAAACAGGATTTATAAATGTACCAGAGGGGTTGAGTCTGACCTAGTATATCACAATGGAGTTCTTCCCACAGCAACAGCGCCCCCTGCTGGCTAACACTACAGATGTGGGTCAGTCAGGATATTATTAAAGGGAGGGGATTGGGATGATATTCTCAGCAGGTTTTTGAAACTCCACTATGCTGGTTTGTAATCGTTTACATGAGTTTTCAGCCTCAGTTTTCTCTTGTCTTTCTCTACCCTCCAAGTAAAGACATGGACCGGCTTTCATTGTCATACTGTGTTCCTTTATGAAGATAGAAAAGGCATTGTCATACTGTGTTCCTTTATGAAGATAGAAAAGGCATTGTCATACTGTGTTCCTTTATGAAGATAGAAAAGGCATTGTCATACTGTGTTCCTTTATGAAGATAGAAAAGGCATTGTCATACTGTGTTCCTTTATGAAGATAGAAAAGGCATTGTCATACTGTGTTCCTTTATGAAGATAGAAAAGGCTTTGATGCAGTAGTTTCCTGGAGTCGGCAGAATGAGAACAACATCCCCATAGTAATGACTAATACACAGCAGTAGTTGTTTTGAGGGGGAGTTATCCACTTCCTTCCTACAATGCTGCAGTGTTCCTAAATGGAACAGTTGAGATTCTTAACACTAGGGGGAGACGTGGAGTTGTGGGATTCTTATGTCAGGACGGAATGTCAGGAATGTCTCCGAGCCCAGAGCTTTGGAAGTGACAGGATCCTACCACACACAGCTGTTAGTTTGACACACACACACACACACACACACACACACACACACACACACACACACGTTTTTATTTTATTTTACTGGCCTCGGTAGGACTTCATTGGCAATCCAACAGGTTTATTTGACCCTGTAGAGACCCATGTATGCTGTCTCAGCTAATGTGAGGAGAAGTTTATATGAATTGAGTTGATGCACTTAAATTGTGCAGCACTGGTCATTTGGGGACATAGCCTCGTCCTAACACCCTAGCCTGTTTCCACGGTGCCAGGCAGCTGTTGTCCTGAAACTCTGTTCCCAGCGTTGGCTGTGATTCTTCCAGTGGCGGTGTCAGTCTGAAACGCTCCCATTGTCTCAGTGCTTCCAGCCCTGGCAGCGTGGGCTGAAGGGGCGTGCTACTGGAAACATGAAGGACCCTCTATGGTCCTGCTTGTTATGATGTGGTGTAAGGAGATGAGACCACAATGGCTCTGTTCTGAGAGGGCTGAGCTGTAGTTGCACGTTTCACAGTGGGAAAGCTAGTCGTTTCAGTTGAGGGGTAATTCACAAAGGACATTTTAAAATGTAACAACGACCAGACACATTTTTGTAGGCAGGCCCCTCCCCTTCACATGGTATTGTGCAGGGTTTCCCAAACTCGGTCCTGGGGCCCCCCTGGGTACACGTTTTGGTTTTTGCTCTAGCAATACACATCTGATTCAGATAATCATAGCTTGATGAGGAGTTGGTTATTTGAATCAGATGTGTAGTGCTGGGGCAAAACCAACACGTGCACCTGGGGGGTTGTGAAACCCTAGTAGAGTGCACCTGGGGGGTTGTGAAACCCTAGTAGAGTGCACCTGGGGGGTTGTGAAACCCTAGTAGAGTGCACCTGGGGGGTTGTGAAACCCTAGTAGAGTGCACCCGGGGGGTTGTGAAACCCTAGTAGAGTGCACCCGGGGGGTTGTGAAACCCTAGTAGAGTGCACCCGGGGGGTTGTGAAACCCTAGTAGAGTGCACCCGGGGGGTTGTGAAACCCTAGTAGAGTGCACCCGGGGGGTTGTGAAACCCTAGTAGAGTGCACCCGGGGGGTTGTGAAACCCTAGTAGAGTGCACCCGGGGGGTTGTGAAACCCTAGTAGAGTGCACCCGGGGGGTTGTGAAACCCTAGTAGAGTGCACCCGGGGGTGTGTGAAACCCTAGTAGAGTGCACCTGGGGGGTTGTGAAACCCTAGTAGAGTGCACCTGGGGGGTTGTGAAACCCTAGTAGAGTGCACCCGGGGGGTTGTGAAACCCTAGTAGAGTGCACCCGGGGGGTTGTGAAACCCTAGTAGAGTGCACCCGGGGGTGTGTGAAACCCTAGTAGAGTGCACCTGGGGGGTTGTGAAACCCTAGTAGAGTGCACCCGGGGGGTTGTGAAACCCTAGTAGAGTGCACCCGGGGGTGTGTGAAACCCTAGTAGAGTGCACCTGGGGGGTTGTGAAACCCTAGTAGAGTGCACCCGGGGGGTTGTGAAACCCTAGTAGAGTGCACCCGGGGGGTTGTGAAACCCTAGTAGAGCGCACCGGGGGGGGTTGTGAAACCCTAGTAGAGCGCACCGGGGGGGGGTTGTGAAACCCTAGTAGAGCGCACCGGGGGGGGTTGTGAAACCCTAGTAGAGTGCACCCGGGGGGTTGTGAAACCCTAGTAGAGTGCACCTGGGGGGTTGTGAAACCCTAGTAGAGTGCACCCGGGGGGTTGTGAAACCCTAGTAGAGTGCACCCGGGGGGTTGTGAAACCCTAGTAGAGTGCACCCGGGGGGTTGTGAAACCCTAGTAGAGTGCACCCGGGGGGTTGTGAAACCCTAGTAGAGTGCACCCGGGGGGTTGTGAAACCCTAGTAGAGTGCACCCGGGGGGTTGTGAAACCCTAGTAGAGTGCACCCGGGGGGTTGTGAAACCCTAGTAGAGTGCACCCGGGGGGTTGTGAAACCCTAGTAGAGTGCACCCGGGGGGTTGTGAAACCCTAGTAGAGTGCACCTGGGGGGTTGTGAAACCCTAGTAGAGTGCACCCGGGGGGTTGTGAAACCCTAGTAGAGTGCACCCGGGGGGTTGTGAAACCCTAGTAGAGTGCACCCGGGGGGTTGTGAAACCCTAGTAGAGTGCACCCGGGGGGTTGTGAAACCCTAGTAGAGTGCACCTGGGGGGGTTGTGAAACCCTAGTAGAGTGCACCCGGGGGGTGTGTGAAACCCTAGTAGAGTGCACCCGGGGGGTTGTGAAACCCTAGTAGAGTGCACCCGGGGGGTTGTGAAACCCTAGTAGAGTGCACCCGGGGGGTTGTGAAACCCTAGTAGAGTGCACCCGGGGGGTTGTGAAACCCTAGTAGAGTGCACCCGGGGGGTTGTGAAACCCTAGTAGAGTGCACCGGGGGGGTTGTGAAACCCTAGTAGAGTGCACCCGGGGGGTTGTGAAACCCTAGTAGAGTGCACCCGGGGGGTTGTGAAACCCTAGTAGAGTGCACCCGGGGGGTTGTGAAACCCTAGTAGAGTGCACCCGGGGGTGTGTGAAACCCTAGTAGAGTGCACCCTGGGGGGTTGTGAAACCCTAGTAGAGTGCACCCGGGGGGTTGTGAAACCCTAGTAGAGTGCACCCGGGGGGTTGTGAAACCCTAGTAGAGTGCACCCGGGGGTGTGTGAAACCCTAGTAGAGTGCACCTGGGGGGTTGTGAAACCCTAGTAGAGTGCACCCGGGGGGTTGTGAAACCCTAGTAGAGTGCACCCGGGGGGTTGTGAAACCCTAGTAGAGTGCACCCGGGGGTGTGTGAAACCCTAGTAGAGTGCACCCGGGGGTGTGTGAAACCCTAGTAGAGTGCACCCGGGGGGTTGTGAAACCCTAGTAGAGTGCACCCGGGGGGTTGTGAAACCCTAGTAGAGTGCACCCGGGGGGTTGTGAAACCCTAGTAGAGTGCACCCGGGGGTGTGTGAAACCCTAGTAGAGTGCACCTGGGGGGTTGTGAAACCCTAGTAGAGTGCACCCGGGGGGTTGTGAAACCCTAGTAGAGTGCACCCGGGGGTGTGTGAAACCCTAGTAGAGTGCACCAGGGGGGTTGTGAAACCCTAGTAGAGTGCACCCGGGGGGTTGTGAAACCCTAGTAGAGTGCACCCGGGGGTGTGTGAAACCCTAGTAGAGTGCACCCGGGGGGTTGTGAAACCCTAGTAGAGTGCACCCGGGGGGTTGTGAAACCCTAGTAGAGTGCACCTGGGGGGTTGTGAAACCCTAGTAGAGTGCACCCGGGGGGTTGTGAAACCCTAGTAGAGTGCACCTGGGGGTGTGTGAAACCCTAGTAGAGTGCACCCGGGGGGTTGTGAAACCCTAGTAGAGTGCACCCGGGGGGTTGTGAAACCCTAGTAGAGTGCACCCGGGGGGTTGTGAAACCCTAGTAGAGTGCACCTGGGGGGTTGTGAAACCCTAGTAGAGTGCACCCGGGGGGTTGTGAAACCCTAGTAGAGTGCACCCGGGGGGTTGTGAAACCCTAGTAGAGTGCACCCGGGGGGTTGTGAAACCCTAGTAGAGTGCACCCGGGGGGTTGTGAAACCCTAGTAGAGTGCACCCGGGGGTGTGTGAAACCCTAGTAGAGTGCACCCGGGGGGTTGTGAAACCCTAGTAGAGTGCACCCGGGGGGTTGTGAAACCCTAGTAGAGTGCACCCGGGGGTGTGTGAAACCCTAGTAGAGTGCACCTGGGGGGTTGTGAAACCCTAGTAGAGTGCACCCGGGGGGTTGTGAAACCCTAGTAGAGTGCACCCGGGGGGTTGTGAAACCCTAGTAGAGTGCACCCGGGGGGTTGTGAAACCCTAGTAGAGTGCACCCGGGGGGTTGTGAAACCCTAGTAGAGTGCACCCGGGGGGTTGTGAAACCCTAGTAGAGTGCACCCGGGGGGTTGTGAAACCCTAGTAGAGTGCACCCGGGGGGTTGTGAAACCCTAGTAGAGTGCACCCGGGGGGTTGTGAAACCCTAGTAGAGTGCACCCGGGGGGTTGTGAAACCCTAGTAGAGTGCACCCGGGGGGTTGTGAAACCCTAGTAGAGTGCACCCGGGGGGTTGTGAAACCCTAGTAGAGTGCACCCGGGGGGTTGTGAAACCCTAGTAGAGTGCACCCGGGGGGTTGTGAAACCCTAGTAGAGTGCACCCGGGGGGTTGTGAAACCCTAGTAGAGTGCACCCGGGGGGTTGTGAAACCCTAGTAGAGTGCACCCGGGGGGTTGTGAAACCCTAGTAGAGTGCACCCGGGGGGTTGTGAAACCCTAGTAGAGTGCACCCGGGGGGTTGTGAAACCCTAGTAGAGTGCACCCGGGGGGTTGTGAAACCCTAGTAGAGTGCACCCGGGGGGTTGTGAAACCCTAGTAGAGTGCACGTGTCAAACTCATTCCACAGATGGCTGAGTGTCTGCAGGTGTTCGCTCCTCCCTACTTGATTGATGAATTAAAGTCACTGATTAGTCAAGAACTCCCCTCACCTGGTTGTCTAGATGTTAAATGAAAAGAGAAACCAAAAACCAGTAGACAATTGGCCCTCCATGGAATGAGTTTGACACCCCTGGTATAATGTATTCTACCTGGTTTGTCCTTACTGCTAGCTGTCTACCTACTGTAGTGAAGGAGAATATGGGGCACATAGTAACCTCACAGTAACTAGGTCAAGTCCCTGACTGGTATTACTTATGTATTCAGGTTAGTATTGTGGTTGAGGACAGTGGAATGTGCTTCAGTACATAGAGGTTTCTATGTTGTGGATAGACTGTATAGTGGTCCTCTATGGGGTAATGTGTTTACGTTTAGAGTGTGGGAGTTAGTATCTGATATATAGGCTATCATATCTCTTCCCGCTTCTACTTGAACCATTTAGCTGCTGGTCTCTTATCTCTAGATTACTCACCTCAACATGGACACCTGTCCACTAGGGCCGGGACGGTACCAGTCCCGACGTGGACACCCGTCCACTAGGGCCGGGGCTTTAGTGACAAAACGGATGGCACTGTGATAGACTACATCCAGTTTGCTGAGTAGACTGTTGGAGGCTATTTTGTTAATGACATTGCCGAAGTCAAGGATCGGTAGGATAGTCAGTTTTACAAGGGTATGTTTGGCAGCATGAGTGAAGGAGGCTTTGTTGCGAAATAGGAAGCCGATTTCTAGATTTCATTTTGGATTGGAGATGCTTAATGTGAGTCTGGAAGGAGAGTTTAGTCTAACCAGACACCTAGGTATTGTAGTTGTCCACATACTCTAAGTCAGAACTGTCCATAGTAGTGATGCTAGTCGGGCGGACGGGTGCGGGCAGCGATTGGTTGAAGAGCATGCACTTAGTTTTTCTAGCATTTAAGAGCAGTTGGAGGCCACGGAAGGAGTGTTGTATGGCATTGAAGCTCATTTGGAGGTTTGTTAACACAGTGTCCTAAGAAGGGCCAGATGTACACAGAATGGTGTCGTCTGCGTAGAGGTGGATCAGCGAATCACCAGCAGCAAGAGCAACATCATTGATATATACAGAGAAAAGAGTCGGTCCGAGACTTGAACCCTGTGGCACCCCCATAGAGACTGCCAGAGGTCCGGACAACATGCCCTCCGATTTGACACACTGAACTCTATCAGAGAAGTAGTTGGTGAACCAGGCGAGACAATCATTTGAGAAACCAAGGCTATTGAGTCTGCCGATAAGAATGCGGTGATTGACAGAGTCGAAAGCCTTGGCCAGGTCGATGAAGGCTGCTGCACAGTACTGTCTTTTATCGATGGTGGTTATGATATCGTTTAGGACCTTGAGCGTGGCTGAGGTGCACCCATGACAATCTCGGAAACCAGATTGCATAGCAGAGAAGGTACGGTGGGATTCGAAATGGTCAGTGATCTGTTTGTTAACTTGGCTTTTGAAGACTTTAGAAATGCAGGGCATATATGCAGGGCATATGGATATAGGTCTGTAACAGTTTGGGTCGAGAGTGTCTCCCCCTTTTGAAGAAGGGGATGACCGCGGCAGCTTTCCAATCTTTAGTGATCTCAGATGATATGTAAAAGAGGTTGAACAGGCTAGTAATAGGGGTTAGAAAGAGAGGGTCCAGATTGTCTAGCCCAGCTGATTTGTAGGGGTCCAGATTTTGCAGCTCTTTCAGAACATCACCTATCTGGATTTGGGTGAAGGAGAAATGGGGGAGGCTTGGGCAAGTTGCCGCGGGGGTGCAGAGCTGTTGGCCGGGGTAGGGGTAGCCAGGTGGAAAGCATGGCCAGCTGTAGAAAAATGCTTATTGAAATTCTCAATTATAGTGGATTTATCGGTGGTGACAGTGTTTCCTAGCCTCAGAGCAGTGGGCAGCTGGGAGGAGGTGCTCTTATTCGCCATGGAATATACAGTGTCCCAAAACTTTTTTGATTTAGTGCTACAGGATGCAAATTTCTGTTTGAAAAAGCTAGCCTTTGCTTTCCTGACTGACTGTGTATATCACAGGACTATTCGATGCTAATGCAGTACGCCACAGGATGTTTTTGTGCTGGTCAAGGGCAGTCAAGTCAGGAGTGACGCAGGGGCTATATCTGTTCTTGATTTTTTTTTTTTTTTTAATGGGGCATGCTTATTCAAGATGGTGAGGAAAGCACTTTTAAAGACCAACCAGGCATCCTTTACTGACGGGATGAGGTCAATATCCTTCCAGGATACCCGGGCCAGGTCGAGTAGAAAGGCCTGCTCGCAGAAGTATTTTAGGGAGCGTTTGACAGTGATGAGGGGTGGTCATTTGACCGCGGACGCATTACGGATGCAGGCAATGAGGCAGTGATCGCTGAGATCCTGGTTGAAGACAGCAGAGGTGTATTTGGAGGGCAAGTTGGTCTGGATGATATCTATGAGGGTGCCCATGTTTACAGATTTAGGGTTGTACCTGGCAGGTTCCTTGATAATTTGTGTGAGATTGAGGGCATCTAGCTTAGATTGTAGGACGGCTGGGGTGTTAATCATATCCCAGTTTAGGTCACTTAACAGTACAAACTTTGAAGATAGATGGGGGGCAATCAATTCACATATGGTGTCCAGGGCACAGCTGGGGGCTGGGGGGGGGGGGGGGGGGGGGTCAATAACAAGCAACAACAGTGAGAGACTTATTTCTGGAAAGGTGGATTTTTTAAAGTAGAAATTCAAATTGTTTGGGCACAGACCTGGATAGTAAGACAGATCTCTGCAAGCTATCTCTGCAGTAGATTGCAACTCCGCCCCCTTTAGCATTTCTATCTTGTTGGAAAATGTTGTAGCTGGGAATGGAAATTTCTGAATTTTTGGTGGCCTTCTAAGCCAGGATTCAGACACGGCTAGGACATCAGGGTTGGTAGAGTGTGCTAAAGCAGTGAATAAAACAAACTCAGGGAGGAGGCTTCTGATGTTAACATGCATGAAACCAAGGCTTTTATGGTTACAGGTATCATCACAGCCCTAATATACAGTATACTGCTCTTTCAGTATCTCTCTCTCACACACACACACACACACACACACACACACACACACACACACACACACACACACACACACACACACACACACACACTCTCCACAGCTAGTGAATAATTAATGCCTCCCTCTCGGGGTCTCTGCTCTCTAATGATGTCTCCAGGGTGTGTGTGTGTGTGTGTGTGTGTGTGTGTGTTTTTTTTTGTTTGTTTGTAGGGGCTGTCAGAATGTGCAGTTGCTGCAGTGACAGCTCGAGTCCCCCTGCCTGACAAATGTAGGAAGCTGGGGCCTCTCATCTCTCTGCCCCAGCATCCATCTGTCTTCTCACCTGAGACCATTAGATCTACATTCTAGAACACTCCACTAGGACTAGCAGAACTGTTGTCACCCCCATGCACGACACGTACACTCTGGGTGGAGACGTGAGCGTGCACGGTAGTGGTGCTGAATGCTGCTGATCTATGGGATGCACAGGACCAGCGGGAGGGGAGGTGTCAGTCACACTGGGATGCGGGGATGATGAGAGGGAGAACATCACACTGCCATCTGTAGAATGAGGGATAAAGAAAGAGAGAGGGAGAGAAATGGTTGCTTATCATTCTTGTTCTCTTCTGACTCATTCAACACCTTGATACTCCTTCAGTCACAACATTCTCACAGTGGCCGGGAGAAACCTTGTGGCGCGCCGCCAAAATGACTTCCTGTTTGGTGTGTTACACCCATTACCCTCCCCTACTCCAACTTCAGCTAGAGTTCCACGGTGGGTCAATTCCCATGCCAATCGCCTACCTGTGTGTGGGAGAATTTATTTCACCCGGCTACCCTTGAGTTGCTCCGCCCGACGACATGTCATTGATTTGGAGGATGCTATGGTTCAATGTGCTTGAATAATGCGTGGGTGTGCACATTTCAGCAGACATGCCCTTAATGCATTTTCCTCTGCACATGTTCACACCAATTGAGACGTGTATAGTGCCTACTTCACTGTTGCTATGGACTTTCATTGGATGAATAGTGAACCATGTGCTTCTCTGCAGTCAGTGTATTGTGTAACTGAAAGTAGTCGATGGTGCCAATGTGCTCAGAGAGAGAGAGAGATCTAGAGACACAGAATGTAGGCCAAGTTTCAATTTGACATGGATACAGGTCATCAGATTACACTGTAGTCAGATAATGGAATTTAGAATTGAAAGGGAGTGGGGGATAATTGGAATGAATATCGTCTAGATGAGACTTGGGTTGAAGGTAATGAGGACCGACTCTGTGAAAGACTGACCTCTGGAGTTGACCCTGGATGGTTGGGATGGAGGGGAGGAGAGAGGGTGGCTGAGCTGAGGATGTGTGAGAAAGAGGGGAGGCGAAGGTCCTGCCCCTCTGACAGCTAGGAGACACTATAATAATTACTGATAGTCTACAGTAGATCCACCAGAGACGGCCAGTAGACTGGAGCCATTAGATCCCAGCCCTAGTGGATAGGGGTCCATCCTTGTTCTGGAGCCATTAGATCCCAGCCCTAGTGGATAGGTGTCCATCCTTGTTCTGGAGCCATTAGATCCCTAGCCCTAGTGGATAGGTGTCCATCCTTGTTCTGGAGCCATTAGATCCCAGCCCTAGTGCATAGGTGTCCATCCTTGTTCTGGAGCCATTAGATCCCAGCCCTAGTGCATAGGGGTCCATCCTTGTTCTGGAGCCATTAGATCCCTAGCCCTAGTGGATAGGTGTCCATCCTTGTTCTGGAGCCATTAGATCCCAGCCCTAGTGCATAGGTGTCCATCCTTGTTCTGGAGCCATTAGATCCCAGCCCTAGTGCATAGGGGTCCATCCTTGTTCTGGAGCCATTAGATACCAGCCCTAGTGGATAGGTGTCCATCCTTGTTCTGGAGCCATTAGATCCCAGCCCTAGTGCATAGGGGTCCATCCTTGTTCTGGAGCCATTAGATACCAGCCCTAGTGGATAGGTGTCCATCCTTGTTCTGGAGCCATTAGATCCCAGCCCTAGTGGATAGGTGTCCATCCTTGTTCTGGAGCCATTAGATCCCAGCCCTAGTGGATAGGTGTCCATCCTTGTTCTGGAGCAATTAGATCCCAGCCCTAGTGGATAGGTGTCCATCCTTGTTCTGGAGCCATTAGATCCCAGCCCTAGTGGATAGGTGTCCATCCTTGTTCTGGAGCCTTTAGATCCCTAGCCCTAGTGGATAGGTGTCCATCTTTGTTTTGGAGGCATTAGCTCCCCAGCCCTAGTGGATAGGTGTCCATCCTTGTTCTGGAGCCATTAGATCCTAGCCCTAGTGGATAGGTGTCCATCCTTGTTCTGGAGCCATTAGATCCCAGCCCGAGTGGATAGGTGTCCATCCTTGTTCTGGAGCCATTAGATCCCAGCCCTAGTGGATGGGTGTCCATCCTTGTTCTGGAGCCATTAGATCCCAGCCCTAGTGGATAGGTGTCCATCCTTGTTCTGGAGCCATTAGACCCCAGCCCTAGTGCATAGGTGTCCATCCTTGTTCTGGAGCCATTAGCTCCCTAGCCCTAGTGGATAGGTGTCCATCCTTGTTCTGGAGCCATTAGATCCCAGCCCTAGTGGATAGGTGTCCATCCTTGTTCTGGAGCCATTAGATCCCAGCCCTAGTGGATAGGTGTCCATCCTTGTTCTGGAGCCATTAGATCCCAGCCCTAGTGGATAGGTGTCCATCCTTGTTCTGGAGCCATTAGATCCCAGCCCTAGTGGATAGGTGTCCATCCTTGTTCTGGAGCCATTAGATCCCAGCCCTAGTGGATAGGTGTCCATCCTTGTTCTGGAGCCATTAGATCCCAGCCCTAGTGGATAGGTTTCCATCCTTGTTCTGGAGCCATTAGATCCCAGCCCTAGTGGATAGGTGTCCATCCTTGTTCTGGAGCCATTAGATCCCAGCCCTAGTGGATAGGGGTCCATCCTTGTTCTGGAGCCATTAGATGCTAGCCCTAGTGGATAGGTGTCCATCCTTGTTCTGGAGCAATTAGATCCCAGCCCTAGTGGATAGGTGTCCATCCTTGTTCTGGAGCCAATAGATCCCAGCCCTAGTGGATAGGTGTCCATCCTTGTTCTGGAGCCATTAGATACCAGCCCTAGTGGATGGGTGTCCATCCTTGTTCTGGAGCCATTAGATACCAGCCCTAGTGGATGGGTGTCCATCCTTGTTCTGGAGCCATTAGACCCCAGCCCTAGTGGATAGGTGTCCATCCTTGTTCTGGAGCCATTAGATCCCAGCCCTAGTGGATAGGTGTCCATCCTTGTTCTGGAGCCTTTAGATCCCTAGCCCTAGTGGATAGGTGTCCATCTTTGTTTTGGAGGCATTAGCTCCCTAGCCCTAGTGGATAGGGGTCCATCCTTGTTCTGGAGCCATTAGATCCCAGCCCTAGTGGATAGGTGTCCATCCTTGTTCTGGAGCCTTTAGATCCCTAGCCCTAGTGGATAGGGGTCCATCCTTGTTCTGGAGCCATTAGATCCCAGCCCTAGTGGATAGGTGTCCATCTTTGTTTTGGAGGCATTAGCTCCCCAGCCCTAGTGGATAGGGGTCCATCCTTGTTCTGGAGCCATTAGATCCCAGCCCTAGTGGATAGGGGTCCATCCTTGTTCTGGAGCCATTAGATCCCAGCCCTAGTGGATAGGTGTCCATCCTTGTTCTGGAGCCATTAGATCCCAGCCCTAGTGGATAGGTGTCCATCCTTGTTCTGGAGCCAATAGATCCCAGCCCTAGTGGATAGGTGTCCATCCTTGTTCTGGAGCCATTAGACCCCAGCCCTAGTGGATAGGTGTCCATCCTTGTTCTGGAGCCATTAGATCCCAGCCCTAGTGGATAGGTGTCCATCCTTGTTCTGGAGCCATTAGATCCCTAGCCCTAGTGGATAGGTGTCCATCCTTGTTCTGGAGCCATTAGATCCCTAGCCCTAGTGGATAGGTGTCCATCCTTGTTCTGGAGCCATTAGATCCCAGCCCTAGTGGATAGGTGTCCATCCTTGTTCTGGAGCCATTAGACCCCAGCCCTAGTGGATAGGTGTCCATCCTTGTTCTGGAGCCATTAGACCCCAGCCCTAGTGGATAGGTGTCCATCCTTGTTCTGGAGCCATTAGATCCCTAGCCCTAGTGGATAGGTGTCCATCCTTGTTCTGGAGCCATTAGATCCCTAGCCCTAGTGGATAGGTGTCCATCCTTGTTCTGGAGCCATTAGATCCCAGCCCTAGTGGATAGGTGTCCATCCTTGTTCTGGAGCCATTAGACCCCAGCCCTAGTGGATAGGTGTCCATCCTTGTTCTGGAGCCATTAGATCCCAGCCCTAGTGGATAGGTGTCCATCCTTGTTCTGGAGCCTTTAGATCCCAGCCCTAGTGGACGGGTGTCCATCCTTGTTCTGGAGCCATTAGATCCCAGCCCTAGTGGATAGGTGTCCATCCTTGTTCTGGAGCCAATAGATCCCAGCCCTAGTGGATAGGTGTCCATCCTTGTTCTGGAGCCATTAGACCCCAGCCCTAGTGGATAGGTGTCCATCCTTGTTCTGGAGCCATTAGATCCCAGCCCTAGTGGATGGGTGTCCATCCTTGTTCTGGAGCCATTATATCCCAGCCCTAGTGGATAGGTGTCCATCCTTGTTCTGGAGCCATTAGATCCCAGCCCTAGTGGATGGGTGTCCATCCTTGTTCTGGAGCCATTAGATCCCAGCCCTAGTGGATAGGTGTCCATCCTTGTTCTGGAGCCATTAGCTCCCTAGCCCTAGTGGATAGGTGTCCATCCTTGTTCTGGAGCCATTAGACCCCAGCCCTAGTGGATAGGTGTCCATCCTTGTTCTGGAGCCATTAGCTCCCCAGCCCTAGTGGATAGGTGTCCATCCTTGTTCTGGAGCCAATAGATCCCAGCCCTAGTGGATAGGTGTCCATCCTTGTTCTGGAGCCATTAGCTCCCCAGCCCTAGTGGATAGGTGTCCATCCTTGTTCTGGAGCCAATAGATCCCAGCCCTAGTGGATAGGTGTCCATCCTTGTTCTGGAGCCAATAGATCCCAGCCCTAGTGGATAGGTGTCCATCCTTGTTCTGGAGCCATTAGATCCCAGCCCTAGTGGATAGGTGTCCATCCTTGTTCTGGAGCCATTAGACCCCAGCCCTAGTGGATAGGTGTCCATCCTTGTTCTGGAGCCATTAGATCCCAGCCCTAGTGGATAGGTGTCCATCCTTGTTCTGGAGCCTTTAGATCCCAGCCCTAGTGGATGGGTGTCCATCCTTGTTCTGGAGCCATTAGATCCCAGCCCTAGTGGATAGGTGTCCATCCTTGTTCTGGAGCCATTAGATCCCAGCCCTAGTGGATGGGTGTCCATCCTTGTTCTGGAGCCATTAGATCCCAGCCCTAGTGGATAGGTGTCCATCCTTGTTCTGGAGCCATTAGATCCCAGCCCTAGTGGATAGGTGTCCATCCTTGTTCTGGAGCCATTAGCTCCCTAGCCCTAGTGGATAGGTGTCCATCCTTGTTCTGGAGCCATTAGATCCCAGCCCTGGTGGATAGGTGTCCATCCTTGTTCTGGAGCCATTAGACCCCAGCCCTAGTGGATAGGTGTCCATCCTTGTTCTGGAGCCATTAGATCCCAGCCCTAGTGGATGGGTGTCCATCCTTGTTCTGGAGCCATTAGATCCCAGCCCTAGTGGATAGGTGTCCATCCTTGTTCTGGAGCCAATAGATCCCAGCCCTAGTGGATAGGTGTCCATCCTTGTTCTGGAGCCATTAGACCCCAGCCCTAGTGGATAGGTGTCCATCCTTGTTCTGGAGCCATTAGATCCCAGCCCTAGTGGATGGGTGTCCATCCTTGTTCTGGAGCCATTAGATCCCAGCCCTAGTGGATAGGTGTCCATCCTTGTTCTGGAGCCATTAGATCCCAGCCCTAGTGGATGGGTGTCCATCCTTGTTCTGGAGCCATTAGATCCCAGCCCTAGTGGATAGGTGTCCATCCTTGTTCTGGAGCCATTAGCTCCCTAGCCCTAGTGGATAGGTGTCCATCCTTGTTCTGGAGCCATTAGATCCCAGCCCTGGTGGATAGGTGTCCATCCTTGTTCTGGAGCCATTAGACCCCAGCCCTAGTGGATAGGTGTCCATCCTTGTTCTGGAGCCATTAGACCCCAGCCCTAGTGGATAGGTGTCCATCCTTGTTCTGGAGCCATTAGCTCCCCAGCCCTAGTGGATAGGTGTCCATCCTTGTTCTGTAACCAATAGATCCCAGCCCTAGTGGATAGGTGTCCATCCTTGTTCTGGAGCCATTAGCTCCCCAGCCCTAGTGGATAGGTGTCCATCCTTGTTCTGGAGCCAATAGATCCCAGCCCTAGTGGATAGGTGTCCATCCTTGTTCTGGAGCCAATAGATCCCAGCCCTAGTGGATAGGTGTCCATCCTTGTTCTGGAGCCATTAGATCCCAGCCCTAGTGGATAGGTGTCCATCCTTGTTCTGGAGCCATTAGACCCCAGCCCTAGTGGATAGGTGTCCATCCTTGTTCTGGAGCCATTAGATCCCTAGCCCTAGTGTGTAGGTGTCCATCCTTGTTCTGGAGCCATTAGATCCCTAGCCCTAGTGGATAGGTGTCCATCCTTGTTCTGGAGCCATTAGATCCCAGCCCTAGTGGATAGGTGTCCATCCTTGTTCTGGAGCCATTAGACCCCAGCCCTAGTGGATAGGTGTCCATCCTTGTTCTGGAGCCATTAGACCCCAGCCCTAGTGGATAGGTGTCCATCCTTGTTCTGGAGCCTTTAGATCCCAGCCCTAGCTGATGGGTGTCCATCCTTGTTCTGGAGCCATTAGATCCCAGCCCTAGTGGATAGGTGTCCATCCTTGTTCTGGAGCCAATAGATCCCAGCCCTAGTGGATAGGTGTCCATCCTTGTTCTGGAGCCATTAGATCCCAGCCCTAGTGGATAGGTGTCCATCCTTGTTCTGGAGCCTTTAGATCCCAGCCCTAGTGGATGGGTGTCCATCCTTGTTCTGGAGCCATTAGATCCCAGCCCTAGTGGATAGGTGTCCATCCTTGTTCTGGAGCCAATAGATCCCAGCCCTAGTGGATGGGTGTCCATCCTTGTTCTGGAGCCATTAGATCCCAGCCCTAGTGGATAGGTGTCCATCCTTGTTCTGGAGACATTAGCTCCCTAGCCCTAGTGGATAGGTGTCCATCCTTGTTCTGGAGCCATTAGATCCCAGCCCTGGTGGATAGGTGTCCATCCTTGTTCTGGAGCCATTAGACCCCAGCCCTAGTGGATAGGTGTCCATCCTTGTTCTGGAGCCATTAGACCCCAGCCCTAGTGGATAGGTGTCCATCCTTGTTCTGGAGCCATTAGCTCCCCAGCCCTAGTGGATAGGTGTCCATCCTTGTTCTGTAACCAATAGATCCCAGCCCTAGTGGATAGGTGTCCATCCTTGTTCTGGAGCCATTAGCTCCCCAGCCCTAGTGGATAGGTGTCCATCCTTGTTCTGGAGCCAATAGATCCCAGCCCTAGTGGATAGGTGTCCATCCTTGTTCTGGAGCCAATAGATCCCAGCCCTAGTGGATAGGTGTCCATCCTTGTTCTGGAGCCATTAGATCCCAGCCCTAGTGGATAGGTGTCCATCCTTGTTCTGGAGCCATTAGATCCCAGCCCTAGTGGATAGGTGTCCATCCTTGTTCTGGAGCCATTAGACCCCAGCCCTAGTGGATAGGTGTCCATCCTTGTTCTGGAGCCATTAGACCCCAGCCCTAGTGGATAGGTGTCCATCCTTGTTCTGGAGCCTTTAGATCCCAGCCCTAGCTGATGGGTGTCCATCCTTGTTCTGGAGCCATTAGATCCCAGCCCTAGTGGATAGGTGTCCATCCTTGTTCTGGAGCCAATAGATCCCAGCCCTAGTGGATAGGTGTCCATCCTTGTTCTGGAGCCATTAGACCCCAGCCCTAGTGGATAGGTGTCCATCCTTGTTCTGGAGCCATTAGATCCCAGCCCTAGTGGATGGGTGTCCATCCTTGTTCTGGAGCCATTAGATCCCAGCCCTAGTGGATAGGTGTCCATCCTTGTTCTGGAGCCATTAGATCCCAGCCCTAGTGGATGGGTGTCCATCCTTGTTCTGGAGCCATTAGATCCCAGCCCTAGTGGATAGGTGTCCATCCTTGTTCTGGAGCCATTAGCTCCCTAGCCCTAGTGGATAGGTGTCCATCCTTGTTCTGGAGCCATTAGATCCCAGCCCTGGTGGATAGGTGTCCATCCTTGTTCTGGAGCCATTAGACCCCAGCCCTAGTGGATAGGTGTCCGTCCTTGTTCTGGAGCCATTAGACCCCAGCCCTAGTGGATAGGTGTCCATCCTTGTTCTGGAGCCATTAGCTCCCCAGCCCTAGTGGATAGGTGTCCATCCTTGTTCTGGAGCCAATAGATCCCAGCCCTAGTGGATAGGTGTCCATCCTTGTTCTGGAGCCATTAGCTCCCCAGCCCTAGTGGATAGGTGTCCATCCTTGTTCTGGAGCCAATAGATCCCAGCCCTAGTGGATAGGTGTCCATCCTTGTTCTGGAGCCAATAGATCCCAGCCCTAGTGGATAGGTGTCCATCCTTGTTCTGGAGCCATTAGCTCCCTAGCCCTAGTGGATAGGTGTCCATCCTTGTTCTGGAGCCATTAGATCCCAGCCCTAGTGGATAGGTGTCCATCCTTGTTCTGGACCCATTAGATCCCAGCCCTAGTGGATAGGTGTCCATCCTTGTTCTGGAGCCATTAGATCCCAGCCCTAGTGGATGGGTGTCCATAGTTGCTACGATGTTGTTGTCATGTGCTGCTGCCTTGCTATGTTGTTGTCTTAGGTCTCTCTTTATGTAGTGTTGTGCTGTCTCTCTTGTCGTGATGTGTTTTGGTCTATATTTATTTTTTATTCGTTTTTATCCCAGCCCCTGTAGGAGGCCTTTTGCCTTCTGGTAGGCTGTCATTGTAACTAAGAATTTGTTCTTAATTGACTTGCCTGGGTAAATAAAAAATAAAATAAAAGATCCAAACCAGCCAGGTGACCAGGATAAACAACCCTTGTTCTGGAGCCATTAGATCCAAAGCACCAACCAGCCAGGTGACCAGGATAAACAACCCTTGTTCTGGAGCCATTAGATCCAAACCACCAACCAGCCAGGTGACCAGGATAAACAACCCTTGTTCTGGAGCCATTAGATCCAAACCACCAACCAGCCAGGTGACCAGGATAAACAACCCTTATTCTGGAGCCATTAGATCCAAAGCACCAACCAGCCAGGTGACCAGGATAAACAACCCTTGTTCTGGAGCCATTAGATCCAAACCACCAACCAGCCAGGTGACCAGGATAAACAACCCTTGTTCTGAAGCCATTAGATCCAAAGCACCAACCAGCCAGGTGACCAGGATAAACAACCCTTGTTCTGGAGCCATTAGATCCAAAGCACCAACCAGCCAGGTGACCAGGATAAACAACCCTTGTTCTGAAGCCATTAGATCCAAAGCACCAACCAGCCAGGTGACCAGGATAAACAACCCTTGTTCTGAAGCCATTAGATCCAAAGCACCAACCAGCCAGGTGACCAGGATAAACAACCCTTGTTCTGAAGCCATTAGATCCAAAGCACCAACCAGCCAGGTGACCAGGATAAACAACCCTTGTTCTGAAGCCATTAGATCCAAAGCACCAACCAGCCAGGTGACCAGGATAAACAACCCTTGTTCTGAAAAGCCAAAAGTGTTTGAATGAATGGATTAAGATGCTGTTTGGGATCTTTGAGACACAGTTTTTTTGAGATTATAATCTGTTGCCCTGCCTGTTCTTTTGTGTTGGAGAGGATCGGCATATGGTTAGTATTGTGGTCAGAGATTAGGGGGAGCCTGCTGGCACGGGTGTGTGTGTGTTTGGAAGGGGGTGTTTAGGGGCACACAAGCCCCCACCTCCACCCTCCCCCAGGGTGATCAGCAGCCTAGCCTGCCCTCCCCTGCCACGAGCTCCCCCTTCCCCATGGTGATCAGCAGCCTAGCCTGCCCTCCCCTGCCACGAGCTCCCCCTTCCCCAGAGTGATCAGCAACCTAGCCTGCCCTTCCCTGCCACGAGCTCCTTCCCCATGGACACGTGGGTGGCACACTCCCCTGGGGACCCCTTGTCACCAAGGCTCCACCACTCTGCACGTCGCGAGCCAAACCAGCCGTGGCGTGCAGACCCTAGACGGTATCACCATGGTAACAGACCTGAGTCTGGGTTGGTGTGTCAAGGTATCTGGTGTTAGTCTCTCTCTCTCTCCATTTGTCTGCTCTCTTTTCTTATTCATTCAATGGTTCATCTGCTCCACTCTCTCTCTTCTGCTTTGACGATCAAGACAGTGTCTAGCCTCCGAGTCAGACGCATGTGTACACACACACACACACACACACACACACACACACACACACACACACACACACATACACACACACACACACACACCGGTGCTCTGAGTGTGTGCAGGGCTCTCTGATGTGTCATCGTTTTGTTGTGCAGGACTCATCAGCAGATAGACCGACGCCCCCTGGTGCCTCCTTATTAATGTGTTATGTACATGCTAAACATCTCATGATAACTTTATCACCATATGAAGAGGTTACAATCATGTTTAACCATACTGAGAAATGTGGACTTTGGGGGAAGATGGTGGCTGGGGAGAAGACACTGAGAATCACATTATCATTTGTTGTCTGACTATTTAGCATAGGTCTTGCAATTAGGCTACCCTGTTCCTGGAGAACTATCATCCTGTAGGTTTTCGCTCCAACCCCAGTTGTAACTAACCTGATTCAACTTATCAACCAGCTAATTGTTAGAATCAGGTGTGGTAGATTAGGGTTGGAGTGAAAACCTATAGGATGGTAGTTCTCCAGGAGCAGGGTTGGAGAGAGGACCTATAGGATGGTAGTTCTCCAGGAACAGGGTTGGAGAGAGGACCTATAGGATGGTAGTTCTCCAGGAACAGGGTTGGAGAGAGGACCTATAGGATGGTAATTCTCCAGGAACAGGGTTGGAGAGAGAACCTATAGGATGGTAATTCTCCAGGAACAGGGTTGGAGAGAGGACCTATAGGATGGTAGTTCTCCAGGAACAGGGTTGGAGAGAGGACCTATAGGATGGTAGTTCTCCAGGAACAGGGTTGGAGAGAGGACCTATAGGATGGTAGTTCTCCAGGAACAGGGTTGGAAAGAGAACCTATAGGATGGTAGTTCTCCAGGAACAGGGTTGGAGAGAGGACCTATAGGATGGTAGTTCTCCAGGAACAGGGTTGGAGAGAGGACCTATAGGATGGTAGTTCTCCAAGAACAGGGTTGGAGAGAGGACCTATAGGATGGTAGTTCTCCAGGAACAGGGTTGGAGATCCCTGGGCTAGAGAATGTCTTTGATAACACTTTTGTAATGAAGTCTTCCTGGGAAGCTAATCAAGGCCTAGTGGTGACAGAGCTTGTTGTGTCGACTGTCTGGAGGCTTGTCTGAACTGGTGTAACATGTTCATGCAATTGTGTTTGTGCCATTTAACTTAAGTGTGAATAAATGACTGATTTTGGTGTGAATAAATGTAATGAATAAACACTAAATTGTGTTTTTCCTCCTTTTTTTCTATGTTCTCTTTGTCTTCTCTGCCCGGGCTGGCCCTCATCACAGGTAAGTCACAACTTCTCCATTTGACAACAGAACATGTTGAAGGCACACCAGCTAGTCCTGGAGTGACCACATGGTGGCGCTGATAGAAGACAGGAAGTTAAAAGCATTAGCTCTGATTGTCAATGAATATCTCATGCTTACAGCATTTTTGTGTGTGTGTGAGAGAGAACGGAAACGTGCCTATTTGTGTGTGTGTGTGTGTGTGTGTGTGTGTGTGTGTGTGAGAGAGAGAGAACGGAAGAGTGCCTATTTGTGTGTGTGTGTGTGTGTGAGAGAGAGAAAACGGAAGAGTGCCTATTTGTGTGTGTGTGTGTGTGTGTGTGTGTGTGAGAGAGAGAGAACGGAAGAGTGCCTATTTGTGTGCTTGTGTGTGTGTGTGAGAGAGAAAACGGGAGTGCCTATTTGTGTGCTTGTGTGTGTGTGTGTGTGTGTGTGTGTGTGTGAGTGAGAGAGAACGGAAGAGTGCCTATTTGTGTGCTTGTGTGTGTGACTGCATTCGTGCCTGTAGTATGTTCATGCCAGTGTGTGTGCCTGTGTTCGTTAGTGTGCGTGTGTGTACCAGCCAGCAGGGTGTGTGCTCCTCTCTCTACTAACTGACCCATTTTTCGGGCCTCTTGGGGGAGGATGAAAGACGACATGGGGCATCTCTCTCCCTGAATCACTCCTTGGCTCTTTGATGAGAGTCACCCAGCAGGAGAGGAGGTTCTCACTACTAGTAGTAATACAGCTGTGTTTTAACAGTGATGATGGGGTACCAGCAGGAGAGAGGAGGAGATTATCTCACTACTAGTAGGAATACAGCTGTGTTTTAACAGTGATGATGGGGGTACCAGCAGGAGAGAGGAGGAGATTATCTCACTACTAGTAGGAATACAGCTGTGTTTTAACAGTGATGATGGGGGGTACCAGCAGGAGAGAGGGAGATTATCTCACTACTAGTAGTAATACAGCTGTGTTTTAACAGTGATGATGGGGTACCAGCAGGAGAGAGGAGGAGATTATCTCACTACTAGTAGTAATACAGCTGTGTTTTAACAGTGATGATGGGGGGTACCAGCAGGAGAGAGGAGGAGATTATCTCACTACTAGTAGGAATACAGCTGTGTTTTAACAGTGATGATGGGGTACCAGCAGGAGAGAGGAGATTATCTCACAACTAGTAGTAATACAGCTGTGTTTTAACAGTGATGATGGGGGTACCAGCAGGAGAGAGGAGATTATCTCACTACTAGTAGTAATACAGCTGTGTTTTAACAGTGATGATGGGGTACCAGCAGGAGAGAGGAGATTATCTCACTACTAGTAGTAATACAGCTGTGTTTTAACAGTGATGATGGGGGTACCAGCAGGAGAGAGGAGATTATCTCACTACTATTAGTAATACAGCTGTGTTTTAACAGTGATGATGGGTGGTACCAGCAGGAGAGAGGGAGATTATCTCACTACTAGTAGTAATACAGCTGTGTTTTAACAGTGATGATGGGGGTACCAGCAGGAGAGAGGGGGAGATTATCTCACTACTATTAGTAATACAGCTGCGTTTTAACAGTGATGATGGGGGGTACCAGCAGGAGAGAGGGAGATTATCTCACTACTAGTAGTAATACAGCTGTGTTTTAACAGTGATGA